>NW_025960533.1:0-49095 GCF_023159225.1 Perognathus longimembris pacificus
GCGGTGTGTGTGTGTGTGTGTGTGTGTGAGTGTGTGTGTGTGTGCTCTTGAGGTTTGAACTAGGGCCTGGGCACTATAGCTGAGCATTTTTGTTCAAGTCCAGCGCTGTGCCATTGGAGCCCCAGCTCCCCTTTTGCTTTCTGATGATTAATTAGACGTGAGTCTCATGGGCTTTTCTGCCCAGGCTGGCTTCAAATTGTGATCTGCATATCTCAGCATTCTGAGTAGGTTCATTACAGGTATGGACCATAGGCACTCTACTTTTTGTTTTCAACAGACAAGAGCTGATTATTGAGGAACAGTGAGGAGAACTCTTACTTTTGAGCTGGTTTTGATTGCATTTTTTTTCTTCTTAAAAATCTGAATTGACTGCTTTTCCTTTAGTCCTTCCTGGTCTGATACTAAAAGCCTTTCACAATGGAGCTCCTTTCCATATTCCCAGATTTCCCTCTGTTCTTTTCTTTTTTTCCCCTCTGTGATTTGTTCCCGCTAGTATGGAACACGCAAACAGCCTTCTAACTTCAGGCCTCTTGGAGGCCAGTTCAGATACTGGTCTTCCTGTCCAAAATTAATTTCTTCTTCCCCTGAACCTTTAGGTTACTTTCTAATGATAGCCCTTATTTCCCTTATTCTGCCCTTATTTCCAGGGCTGACTTTTGTGTACTTTTTGTGGTCAACTTCTTGAAGGTTTGGCTTCATTTTGGTTTTGTGTTTCTGTCCTTCCTACACCATAAGACAGAGTCCCTGATGATTTAATAAGTTTGTAAAAAATATGTAAACTCATGGAGAAGTTTAATAGTGTCTACTCAGAAGAAATGAGGAGATAGCACGGTAGTTTCAGTCCGATAGAAACATTGAATTGGGAATCACTTTAATTCTAAAATATATCTAAAATCTTAAGATTTGTTAGTCAAGTATGCACTCAGAATTATGTTAAATTAAGTCATTTGTATAATTAGAGCTAAATCATTATACACTTAGAAGGAAAATCCAAACAGTGACTCCTCTCAAAACCATTTCAGAGAAAGCCAGAATGTTTTTGAGATAGGATAGTATTCAACTATCACTGATGAGAATACCTTTTCTTCTTACATTGATTGGGTATTTACTAGTCAAAAACTCCTTATGTAAATAAAAACAACTTAGTCTCCAGAGTTTACCTTTACTTTATTTGCTTATTGCTAGAATTTGCAGTTTCTCCATATCTACCACAGTTATATCACCTATAATTTGGATTTCATATCTTTGTAAACCTTACAAAATTTGATGTTTGTATGCATTAACTTGAAGAACATTGGAATATTGATAGTTATACGAATCATTGTTTAAAACATTAATTCTGAGAAGACAGAAATTTTGAAATAAATGCTGTCGTGGAATCCATTTTTGTGCTTAAAGAAAGTTTTCCTGTGACTTTGGATGCCCTTATCATAGTTAGTACTCATTTCGAGTATTATTATGCTTTTACTCATCCAACTTTTTTTAGTATTTAATAAAATGCAATTAGCAGATCATCTGTTATAAATTGGTAGCTGTCAGCCCAGCGTTTGCATACTTCAGTTCCCCATGGGCCAGAAAACATGACTTTCATTCTGTAGCCTTAGCCTTGACCCTGCCTGCTACAATACCTTCTTTCTTCTGGTAGAAACACCTGCACAATGCAAGTCATCCTGTCAGTCTTCCTCCAGCCCTTGTGTTACAGTGTCATAGTTGATGTTCACAGGACCTCTGGAGCTGCAAATCCCTCCCATGGCCATGCTGCTGGGGCTGGTTGGGCCATGTTTCTAGGTAAATACAATTTCCACCGCCCCTCCTGCTCCATCCTCCCACATCCTGGCTGAACCCGTGTGGGAGAGCTTGCCCACCGCCTCAGCCCTTGCCAGACTTGGAAGCGGCCAGTGTCTGGATCTGCCACCTCTCTCGCCCTCCATGTCATCTGTCTTCCTGACAGCACAAGGGAGATACAAGAAAAACAGGTCAGCGGATCCGGGCATTTCCTCCCTGGGCAGGTTTCCACTTACCTCTTGTCTGCCCTATTGCCTTGGCCTGTCTCCCCCAGATCACTGCTGCAACTTCCTGCTATTGGGCAGCCAAGGATTATACTGGCTATTGGCAGGAGCTGGCAATCCTGGTGCCCATGGCTCACAGCCATATGTTTTAGGCTCCTTCAGGAAGCTCTGCTAAGACACCAGGGAAAAGGGATATCTGACCCTTCCCTGCCGTGACCAAGGCACACTAGCACCCAGCAATGATATTCATAGGCCGCATCATCACTGTCATGCAGATCTCCAAGAGCAGAGGCAGCTTGGCATCAAGTACGGAGACCTTTGTGTAGAGGACAGCACAAGAGGGGAGCCTTCGCCATATGACTGGTTTCCGGGAACTTCAAAAGCAAGTAACGTGTAAACACTCTGAACTCCCTCTGTCCAACCGCATACCTGACACACTCCTGCAACCGCACAGAAAAAAAATCCTCACAGGCGAGCCGACTCTCTCTCTCTCTCTCTCTCTCTCTCTTCCTCCCCGCCACCCCCACATGCTCACTATAACACACTGTGCCGGGTCCTCCTGGATCTACATCCACATACCTATTTGCACATATGCAGACATAGGCTTAGGAAGCACACTCTTGTACAGCATCAGGAACACACGCATGTAGGCAAGCAGGGGCACACACACGCACACGTGAGCGCACCCAGTACACAGTGGCTTGGAAGGTGCTAAGGGGTTTTCGAGGACTGTGTCCTACTTGCTCAAGTCCAGGGTGTTGTTCTTGTGGTGGGCGTGGCTAAGGAGCCCAGCGCTGCTTACTGGACAGTCCATTGGCACTTGGGCCTCCCCCTGTGTCCTCACCAGTCTCCCATTCCCTGAACCATGCAGCTTCGGAGACCTGGGTAGCAACAAACTCTTCGGGAAAGCAATCAAGGCAGAAATGTCAATGTAACAGGACCACATGATTACGCCCCAGTAGTGCCCCAACCAAGGATGGCATTCGTTACCCCTCAGGTCTACACCCTAAAGCACAGCGCTGCACGCAGAGAATGGGGCAGGCCTGTGCCCCAGAATTCCTTGCCTCTTCTCCCTTCTACTTGGTCCCAGGGTGGTGGGGCGCCCAACCTGGCCTTCCTAGCCACCACCTGCCATCTGCAGCTGAGTTCCTGAGGCTTGTCCCCTGCACACATACCTCCTTTGCTGATAACTCCCTCCTAGTTCTCTCTCCTAGCCCTCCTGTCCCTGCCTTGCTGCTCTGGACTGCTTTCAACTCACACATGCCTCTGCATCACTGCTCTTTGCCTCTGCCTCTGCTTCCCAATTTCCCCCTCCTCCTCTTGAGGTTCACAGGCTGCACACCTCCCCATGTACCTCTTCACTTCTTCTGGGGAAATTACAACTGCCTCACCCTGGCCTAGCCCTTCTTATCTTCTCCAAATCTCCCTCTGCTCTCACCCTCTGCACACCTGGGATCTCTCAGTCCTCTGGTGAACACCAATCCCCCATTTATCTAATCTGTTGTCTGCCTGCTCTGTGCCCAAGCCCCTCTGCTCCTTTTCTGTGCACAGGAGGTTTGTGACAAAGGTAGGAGGGAAGCGGCACTCCTTTCCTGCCTTCTGGTTTTATGACTGACATCCGATTGGTCTGGAAACGGCCTCTGCCCCCTTGGCCAAGACCACCTGAAGACCTTGCCTGGCTTGCTAGGCAGCAGCCCTGTGTTTTTTCTGAGCAGGAAGGACTGCACATATGCGACCCACTATGCAGAAAAGCCTCCAGGGGGTGGCCGGATGTTTTGTTTCTCCATTCCTTGCCCACTTTGTTGATGTGTGCTTTCATTTGCATTCCAACAGGAACAGCCTTAAGGGAGGGGGAGTGAGGCTGCTTAGAGGTAGGCAGTTGGTGCTCACAGGCCAGCAGGGCCTCCTGGTGCCTCACTAACAGTGCATTTGCACCTGGGGTGCTGGGAAGCCTCTGGGCAGTGCCCATATGGTTTGGAGCTCTGTGACATGGCCAGGTACTAGGCGCCTCCTGCTGACTTGAGCCAGTGTTCCAACTGGAGTTGCCATAGCAAAAAGAACACAGGGCCCCTTGGGGGTTTGCTGTAAGTTCTCACTAGTTCTCACAGGCCTTCTGGGATGCACAGGATGTGTAGAGCCGCACATCCCTCCTTCCGGGCCAGCCAGCAGGGGGACAAGAATCCTGACTGAGGAGCGCCTGGGATACGGAAAAGGAAAAATAAGGCAAGAGAAAAAAGACAAGAGACAATGATGGGTTACGGGAGGTCTGCAGCCGCAAGGTTGAACCTCAAGACTGCAGCAACACTTTATTCTTAACTTCCAGCTTATATGCAGTTTTGGAACCAGGGAATAGCATAGGGTTGTTAAAATTCCAGAACACAAAGAGGCTTTGAAATTTACAACATTTGATTACAGTAAACACAAGGTAACAAAGCAATTCCGGACAGTGGCAGTGGACTTTGCCTTTAGCATATCCTGGCGGTAACAGCACAGCCAGAGGTGATAATGAACCTAGGTGCAAGTTTGGCTCCCGACATCTTGGCGACATCGGCACAGCCAGAGGTCAGGATGAGCTTAGCTGCTATCTCGGCTCCCGACAGTTCCCCCGTCTTTTTATTAACAGAAGCGAACCCGCCTGTCTTAGGTGGGGTGAGTACCTCAGCCTGCCTTACCCGTCTTAGGGAACAACTTCAGAGCAGTGCTGAAGGCCCTGTCTTAGGTCGGTCTAGGCTGGCACTGCCTCATACCCGTCTCTGGCTGCGGTTCCTCTCGGGGGAAATTCATTTACTTGGAGCTTGACCTTATGGAGCTGGCTGGCTAAACTCATGAAAGAGTTTTGCAATATGCGTACAATGCAAGGAAGACATAGGCAAGCCATCAGCAAAAGTATCCCTGGGCCGAGCAATGTCATTAGCAGCCCCTTAACATTAGATAAGGAAGGGACATACTGTTGAAGTTGTTCAAACAGTTCTTTTGCTGTTTCTGCCACTTTAAAGTCCAAGGGCGGGGCCTGTTCTAGTCCGGCTATTTGTCTATGGAGTTGAAAGAGATCTAAGGACAAGTTATTATGGTGCCAAATACCATTTAGATGTGCTACAACTTGTTCCCAAGGATAGCTCGACCCATTATACTTATGGAGGGTCACAGGAAAAAAGTCAAACACAGCATGACAGCGTACCGTTGCAAAGTTTGTAAGGCACGAATTTGTTCTCCCAGTGACAACACAGATTCATATAATGCTTCTAACTTTTGTTCTACCTTATCATCAATCCTGCCTTGAAAGTGCAGGGCTTGCGTGGTATTATGAGCAAGCTGATTAACATGGTGAGCTGTCTGCACATTTTGTGTTAAAGCCACAGTAGCCGCTGCAGCAGAGGCAGCTAAAGCAATAAAGGCTAAAATTCCTGCTAATAATAGCCCTACAAATCGTCTAGGGCGCATAAGTTCTTTTAAATGTTTAAACACTTGAATACCTGTTTCTTTATACCAAGCTTCAGATAAGTTTACAGGAAGCATAACAAATGGTGGTTGCTTAATAATAATTACAGAATCAGTAAGACCACTATACAAGCAATTTGTAAAAGAACAGTTAGTGCAGGTAACATCAAAGTACATGGCTCCTATAGAAATATTAAAAGGTCCATACATAATAGCATAAGGGGGTGGTTACACAACTCATAATATTTTTTTTTAAAGAAGTAGAAGTGGGCCAGGAGATATTATTCAGAGCAGCCACTAACATCCAGACATGGCGCTGAGGGCGTCCATTCATCCACCACAGACCTGGGTTGAACTTATTGGTGAGATTAGCTCCAGACCAGTCCATCAGCTGAGAATTAGTTCCTGAAATATTGGTTATAAAAGGGTGATCGTGTCTACACTTTACGGGGTGCAGTTCTCCCGTGGATTCTACATTTGAGAGGAGTTGATGCAGCGAGGTATCATGAAGGACGAGGTAGAATTGGCATGTACAGGAAACCCAGTAGGCAATGAAGCCATTTGTATATTATATACTTGACTATTATCAGGAATCCAAATTCTATATTTTATGGATTGCATCACAGTACAGCCTGGAATATAACTGTTGGAGTCAGTTGTAAAACATAAAGGGGTTCCAATGCCAGAAGCTGCAAAATCTCCCATCTTAACGTGCTGGACAAAAGGGTCTGGAGCTGTACCGTACGCTGATCTGTTGACATGGACAAACACCTCAGCTCCCTCCAGGTCGCAGGGTGCACAATCTGTGGATCTGGCACATAAGCCAGTGGGTCAGCGCTTGTACATTCTGATGAGTTTCCACAATCCGAACACAACGCTCAGGTAGCCAGCGGGCATCATTTTCATCCTGTGGAAAAACACAGACATGTCCTCAACCCATGTCAGTACCAGATCGGGCCTGTGCCAAGCACTTGTTAAAGGATCTTTTCACTTAACTTGGGCAAAAGCTCTTTGCTCTCTCTTTTCCCAGAACCGCTGTGCTGCGGAATGGCCATTGAAATCCAATTTGCTCTCTCTTTTCCCAGAACCGCTGTGCTGCACAATGGCCATTGAAATCCAAATTTAAAAAATTTTGTATGAATAAAGTATGAGAAAGTATATTAACAGGAGAGAAGGGGTATAGTTCCCCCCCTTTTAATTTAGAAATTTGGTGTTTTAACAAACCGTTGGCCCGTTTGACAATTCCTTGACCATGAGGATTATAGGGTATTCCTGTAGAGTGAACAATTTGGTAAGATTTGCAAAAAGTTTGAAAAGTTTGTCCAACATATCTTGGACCATTATCAGTTTTAAATTTGTTTAGGAAGTCCCATAGTAGCAAAGCAGCGTAAGGCATGGGAGATACAATGTTTGCCAGCTTCCCCGCTAAGGCTTAGAAAGAAGATATGGCACTTCCACCTGATTTGGCTGGAACCTCTGTTCGCCATGTGTGACTAAGACTTGTCACCCAGACATCTGTTTGCAGGACAGAGTGAGACAAGTGTGACCTCAACTCAGTTCCTGTGGACACATGCCCATCCATTCAAGTTGACACTCTTGATGCTAGGCTGAGTCTACCGACCAAGGGTCGGTAGCAAAGAAGCAAATTTGTGTTGTTTTTACTCACTGATGGCTTCTGCTAGAACTCAGGTCTTACTGGGGTTTTCCCAGGTAGCCTCTGTGGGAAGGCTTTGAGGAGGATTTATCGAATGGCTTCTCACAGTAGGAGAGGCTCTTTGTGATTTACTTTCTATAACTAGGAGAGTTTTAAGTGCTAGCAATCTTAGGATTTTTCCCCTGGGCAGTGGGGACTCCAGAGCTAGAAGCCTAATAAGGAATCCAGAATGAGCTGGATATGTCTAGACTGCAATCTTAGAGCTGGAATCCTAGATCTAAATACTAAATAATGGTGTGACTGTGATCAAATGAATGCACTCCATTTTTCACCAGGAAATAAAAAGACTAGAAATTCCTTCACCTTTGTATGATTTATGTAAATTGTTTGGCATATTAGAGTTTAGAGCTTAAATATTACTTCTGTTTTTTGTGTTGGTTTTTTTTTTGGTAAGTTTCTCAGAAAGACTAGGCAAATTCTCATACCACTAAACCTGCACCCACAGTTCACTAGTCTTTTTCTTACATTCCTTCCTCTGCTCCACAGAGGAACAAGTGGGAAATGTTGCAAAAGTTGCTCAGAACCTAAAGCTAATGTACATGGCGGTTAGTTAAACATCTGTACATCATTTATAAAGATAATCTTGCATGTCAGTATCTCTTGGTGTTGTAGCAGTGGAATTTGGGTTTTTTCATGATACCTAGTTTTGTCTCCAAGTGTTCACCAAAATGACATGGGAAACAGACCATTTAGACTAAAGTATACCGGGTAGAAAGACTTGGATTTATTGGGCAAGGACTTAGTAAAGAGTGTCTTTACAACTTCAATATGAGATGTTTACCAAAATGAGTGTCTTCTCCATCTGACTCGTAGACCTATTCAAATCAGATTTATTTATACAGTGATATTTATAACATAAAGTTGGACAGTCATTATTATATCATCTTTGTCCTCAGTAGAAAGGTATATTTACCTTTTTTGTAAGATCAAGAGACCCTCTAGAATACAAAAGAAAATGTGCTTTTAAGAACCCCAAATAATTCATCAAAGCTATGTTTAGCAGATTTGCGTTAGCAATGGCAGAGACAAGGAAATAACAGCTGCTATTTGTGGCTTGATCCTGTCATACCTGACTGTCTCTAAGAAAGTAACTTGGCTCTACACTATGGGTACAGAATTCTACTTCAGGTTGTGTTCTTTGGATCTTCCATGAAGTATGCATAAAGCAGGCATATTTACAGAAAGGTTTCTCTGTCCAGCCAATGAAGAACGATGGGAATGGATACACCATTCAAGTGATAAGAACTCATTCATCAGTACCATTGGCCTCCTCAGCCTATTAGGTGTTGAAAAGATATGTCCCGGCCATCCCAGAGGACCATGCACAGATCATCACAGACAGGAGAAGAAGGTTCAAAAGGAGGTTATTAGTGGGGCCATAGTTCCCATGGGAGAGGGAGCTACATGGTGTCTGCACCTTATCCAGGTGGCAGCTTCTCTCTCTGGGGGTAAAGGGAAGTAGACAGGTAGTGAGTAAGAGTGGCTCATTAGGTATGGGTGGATCTGGGGGCTAGTGGGAGGAGCTGAGGACCTGAGGCTAAGGAATGCAAACAGGTATAAGAACCTCTGTGGTGTCATCCATGAAGAATAGGAAATGAAGAAAGCCACCTTGGCTTTTTCATTCACCTGTTACACAATCTTGTGCAAATCATTTCCACATATGGCTTTTTACAAACTGGTCATATCATTGTAAGTAAGAGCTGGGCAATAACGACTTAGCATCTTAGTCAATTCTCTACCTAGCATAAATTCTAACCAGTACCAGATTTTGGGATTTTTTTTTTGGGGGGGGGGGGCAAATGAGGCAGACTTGCCCTGTATCCTCATGGAGTTTCTAGTTCCATGAAGATGACACCAAATGTTAATTTGAAAAGGACTTTCCATGTGGGATAAGCAAAATCAAGAGGAGTACATTTTGGAGCATATAACCTAAATCTATGAAATGTTTACAATATGGGAAGTTGTTTAAATGGTTTGGTGATAGAGAAAGAAAACTATACTTATGTTCAGAAATTCATAATAGAAGAAAATGTGGCTCCTGAGAAAATCTGTAGGAATGGATACAAAGTTTGTTGGTTGCCTTTTGAATTTCTAAGAATTGATGGATAGGTAGATAAAGGTACACTGGTAGCTGATCTGCTGATATTCCAAATGAAAGAAACATGATATTTTTTTTCTTGGTCATGGGGCTTGAACTCTGGGCCCGGGGCTCTGTCCCTGAGCTCTTCAGCTCTACTCCCTGAGCCACTTTCTAAACATGATTTTTAATATAGAATGGACATCCTGTTCTATATGATGGTAGTCTACTCTATTCTATGAATAGTGAGAATAAAGTTGAGAACTTCTTGTGTGGAGTGTTTAACAGCTACAGGTAAAAAGTGAGACTAGAAGCCATCTGGTGGTGGCTCAGTTATAATTCTAGCTTCTTAGGAGATTGCAATCTGAAGGTTGGGATTCAAAGCCAGCCTAGGCAGGAACTTCCATGAGTCTCTCACCTTCAATAGCCACCAAAAAGCCAAAGTAGAGCTGTGGCTCAAGTGATAGAAAGCCAGCCCTTGAGCGAAAAGTTAAGGGGCAATGCCCAGGCCCTGAGGTCAAGCCCTAGTATGAGCATACACAGAAAGTAGATACTTCTTAAGGTATCCTCTATACTTATGAAATGACTATTACAAAGTGGGAGTAAACGCCAACAAGCGCAAGTACCCCTCATTCCCAAGTGGGAGCAGTACAGATCCTGGTGATGGATTGAGGACGCCCCAGTATGGTGATGGACGTAAATGTTCATGCTTGCTTTGAGATAGAGCACTCTTCCCCCTGGTGTCACAGCCTTTGTGTTCCTTTGCTAATCCAGTTGACTTGAGCATATAAAACTCCATGTCTTGCTGTATACATTTTCAATGATACAGAGAACAGAAACAGTTTTACCTTAAGAAACTTGAATAAGCAACTTGAGATGGTGAATGTTATGGAAATGAAAATGGCAGATATTCTCCACTTCCTGTGACACAGATCAGGGCACAGTGATGAGGGTGCCCCCACGAATATCCCCAGTAAGTCTTTCTCAGCCTACTGAATCCAAAAGGCTGGACATGACATGCTCAGTGACTTTTCTGCTGAGAGTGGACAAGGACAAGTTGCCTTTTGAAGGGGTGTTCTTGTTTCTTCTCTTTTGTCTGCCTTGTTTACAAATGAAGAAGCTAATTCTTCCAATTCTTGCTCTGTGATGCTTGGCTTGGAACTTGAGGCCTTTTCCTTGCTTCATTTAAACCACTCCTCCAGTTCCTTTTTTTTTTTTTTTTTGGCTTTTGAGTTATCTTTGGATAGTCTTTTGGGCTGGCCAGCCCTCCCCTTCCTCTATCTCTTCCACCTTTCTCCCTTTTTCCTCTGCCCTTTTCACTCTTCTTCCCCTTTAACTCCTCCTCTCCTCCCTCCCCTGCTTTTCATTTGATCAGGTGGTCTCAAGACTGTGCTCCTCCCTACCTCTGTTCCCCAGTATCTGGGAAACAGAAGTGTGCCACGATGTCCGGCTTCCTTTCCCTTTCTCACTGTAGTAATTCCGTTGGTAATTATGTAAAAGGATACCAATACTACATGGAGTTTCAATTCACTGTAGCTTATTCGATGTGTAGGAGCAAGCATTCTTTCAAGGCCACAGTCTGCTCTGCTTCTGATTGCTTTGTAAGGGTGTAAAATCAACTCTGTGACATGACCCAAATGGAAGCCATCCAAGACCTATCATGAAAAACTGTTTGGGTGCCCTCCTTACCACGATAGAGACTCTCTGGGGTGGTTTGGTGGAAGTGGAGAATGTGAAAACTGTTTATGGATGACTGAGCTGCAGGCTGAAACCTGAAACCCAGGATATGACTGGCTACACCTAGAAGCATTGCTACCTAACCTGGCTTGCCAAGATGGGTGAAGTTTTGGTGGGGTGGTTTAAAGTGCCATGGAATTTCACAATGCCCCAATCCCTCCCCAATTTGTGTTAACAATGGTGATTATTACGTGGAGATAGGAGGAACTGAGCTAAATAGGAGTTCACTGCTCCACCAGTTTCTTCCCAATTGAATTGCGAGCTATCCCTTGTCTTCTTTGGTGATGGACAAAATCAGTAGAGAAAGCAGATAGTTTCTCCAACCCATCAGCTCTAAGATACCTGAAATGCAGTCAATGTTGCACTTGTGTATGATAGATAGAGCCACAGCCATGAACTTTGGGCTAGTATTCCAACAGCTAGAATAAGTGGAATTAGTACTGTCATTCAACTTACTGTGGAACTTCTTCCCCTCAAAATTTGGAATTTCTATGAGTACAGGATAATTTGGAATTGCAATGATACTTCTGACGTCATTGCATCCAGAGATGTCACTGCCTCTTCAGTTGAAGGCCTTATTCTCTTCATGAATGGTAGTTGAAATGTATTCATTTCCCTGCATAATGTGTTCCTTACATTGATCACTAGATTCATGCAGTTTTTGTTATAAGGGCATACTTATAGGCTTTGACACCTAAAATGTAAAAAAAAATTATAATTTCAATTTATAGGCGTTCTGTTCTTCATTATGGACATGAAGCTTTAATTCTTGTATTTAAAATATATTCACACGTTATCAAATACAATGATCATATTTACTCTAATTGAGTAAATTGTATCAAGCTCTAGCTTGTACATTATGGTATAACTGGGAGTCAGAATATATGTCTAGATAGTCTTCTTTGTTATCGGTTCCTCTCGCCTCTTCTCCCACTTTTCTCACCTCTTTTCCTCCTCTTCCTTCTCCCTTTTCTTCCCAAAGAGCTCAGTGTTCCTCACTGAACGTGAGGAACCTATTCCTTAATCAGTTCGCACTAGGAAGTTGGGGAAATGCACAATGTAACCCACTGTGATATCATACATCACAAACATCAACATCTCTCAACCCATCCGTCTGCCTTAAAGTCTGAGATTTTTTTAAGCCTTTAAGTCATCCCAGTTTTTGACATGTTTCTGTGCATTTTTTCATTTTTCTTTGTGCTTTTATACTTTTTGTTGCCAGCACCAGGGCTTGTACTCAGGTCCTGAGTGCTATCCCTTAGCCTTTGCACTCAAGGATAGTGGTCTACCACTTGAACCACAGCTCTGTTTCCTGATTTTTTGGTGATTAATTGTAGATAAGAGACTTTCTGGTGCATGCTTTCTTTGAACCTTGATTCTCAGAAATCATTCTCTTGAGGATTACAGACATGAGCCACTGGCACCTTCTCCTTTGAGCTTTTATTCTTCACACATACGCACATAGAGTCTTGTCAACAAGTTGCTGCTGCCATTAACTTTTTAATATAGTTATTGTTAACACTAGAGTTTTGTTGAGCAGTTAATGTTTAGCTGGACAAATAGTATCTGCAACATAACTTTCCCCCAAATTACAATGTCCCTTAGTATCTGAAGTGGGTTGGCTCTACAACCCATGTGGCTAATGAAGTTCTTTTGATATAAAACAGTATAATACTTGCATATAAACTACAAACATCCTTCATATACTTTGTCTTCTCTAGATTGCTTACAGTAAGTAATATAATTGAAATAATGTGTAGCTAGATTTTATACCATGTTATAGGGCATTATGACAAGAAAACAGTGTGAATGTGTTTTAGTACAGATGCACTGCTTTTCCCTTAAAGATGTACAATCTGTAATTGGTTGAATTTGCATATGCAGAGTATTTATTTGTGCATTATTTATAGAAACTATGCTGTAAGAAAGTTGGTCTTTGGTAAAATGATGATGGTTCTATGTTGAAACTGAAATGGACACCATGAGGAGACTGTGAGTTTTGTGTCTGCATTTAAATGACAGGCAAGATCTTGAGAAATTACTAATATTGTAGCCAATATTGACTGAGAAATCCAATGCATTTCACAGAGAGAGTGTAAATCTGGCCACATTGTAATGAGTACAACAGAAGGAAAATTGAAAGACTAACTTGTTCCCATTGAAATGAATGTCCACTGTCATCAGGTGTTTGAGCAGGGAGTTGTGGATAGCTCTTTGGCCAAGCAAAGCACATTTTATACGTGTCTGGTAGGACATGCAATAGAATGACACAGCAGCTCTACAAGCTATTGAGCTTTGGTGAGTGATTGTTTTCCCTTCCATATATCGTTTCAAACTATGGGCTTCAAGGAAGTCTGCAACATAAAAATGACTTTTTGTTTTGACAGACCTGGGGCTTGAACTCAGGGCCTGGGCACTGAGCTTTTGCTCAAGGCTGGCACTCAGCTCTACTCTGAAATATCTGGTGGTTGGAGCTAAGTGTCTTGTGGACTTTTCCTGCCCAGGCTTGCTTTGAACTGTGATCCTCAGATCTCATTTCTGAGTAGCTAGCATTGTAGGAATAGGCCACCAGTACCTGACTTCCTGACTTTTTCTCCTCTGTCCTTTGTCCTCCTCATCAGGCCCCCTTCCATCCTTCCTCCTCCTTTTTTCATCTTTCTTCTTTTTTCCCCTTTTCTTCATTGCTTTGCTTTCTGAGAGAAGTCAATGATCAGCCAACCATGAAATGGGAAAGTGGACCAAATAAGGCTGGATAATTTATTTGAGCCAAACAGAGGTATTATAATCTATTAAAAATATTTAGCCAAACACACTGTATCTGTGACTTTATCTCCTAACCCTGCAGACTGTCTGGTAGTTGCCCAGGACCTGAGGCAGGAAGGCGGACCCGTGTGCCTGAACTTTCCAGTCATGTCTTTGCAACTGGTAGTTTTTAATAAAAGAAAAACTCTAACATTGTGAAATTACATCAGTGAAGAAACCATAGCTTTTTATGTTCTTGTATATGCTTTTCTTCTGTGCAATGTTATTCAATGCCCTAAATTTCAGCTAATTTTGAAATATTTTCTTGAATATTGAGATTAGTCTGGAAATCAGGCTAGGAATAAATGAAGTGCTGGTGTGGTAATAAAATTTATGTTACCATTTTATGAATATGAAAATGTCTAATTTTTATAACACAAGGTATCTTTGGATTAAGAAGTCTAGGACATTTTATTCTTTTACACCTTTTTTTTAAAGCAGGAAAACCTTTGCTTCTACCATCAGTCTTGAAGCAGAAATCCCAGAAAAGAGAATTTTATAATCAGTCACAAAGAATTCCTACACGCTTCATGTATCCCTTCCTCATCATTTCCCATTTCTTAGGAGTCTCCACATTGTTTAATTGTAATCATGTGCAACTAGCATTTTAAAGCTTCACACTGCTTTCACATTTATGGGATATGATGAGAAGATTAAGAATGGTTGAAACTTAAGAATAAATACAGGAAACTTAAGAGTAGATGTAGAAATGCGACTCCACCAGGCTTTCATGGAGCACACATTACCTCAGTGGGCTTCATGTTGTGGCCATCCATATATAGAAGAACAACCTAGAAGGTGCACTGTCCCAAATAACCCTCATTCTAGTCAGGCCCCTCTCCTGTACTCTGCTTTGCAATTCTGTAGCAGGAATCTAAACTCTGGTTTCCTTCCATTGCATTGGTGTTGTTTGACCTGACTTTCCCTCAGCTTGGAACTTACGCATATGGGACTCAGGTGGCAGGGCCCTGCCTTTCCAGGGCCTGCACTTAGTATTCAATCTATTGTGGAGCAGAGGGATGTTCATGACCCATAGCAAAACTCCTCCCACGTCCCATATAGTGACATGTTGTTTCTATTAAGGGATCATTTTCTTAAGTGAAATCATGACCAGTTATGATGGCATGGAAGTATACAGAGGCCAAGTGATATGTGTTACTTTAATTACCGAAGAAGTATCTATTACGATTCCATAATGGTTCAAAGAAGAATTTTAAGACTGAAACATTGGTTTTTTTTGTTTGTTTAGTTCAGAAGAAATTGAAATGGAATATGTAAATAGAGTCAAAGTGGACTTTTCCAAGTGAGAAAGAGAAGTCAATTGCACTTCGAAAGAAACTATATGACTATAGCAAGAAAGACATCGCCAATTAACAAATATTTATTTTCCTTTGCTATTCTCTGCTATTTATCCTGTTACATAGTAGTGGAATGAATTAGGAAGAGAGTGATGTAGAGTGCATGGTTTTCCATTGCAACACAAACTGTATCTATCTATCTATCTATCTATCTATCTATCTATCTATCTATCTATCTATCTATCTACCTACCTATATTTTTGCTGTTCCCGGGGTTTGAACTCAGGCTTGGACACAGTTCCTGAGCTTTTTTTGCTTAAGGCTAGCACTCTGTCACTTGAGCAATAGCTCCACTTCCAGCTTTTTGGTGGTTAATTGAAGAGAAGAGTCTCACAGATTTTTCCTGCCCAGGCTGGCTTAGAACCTCGATCCTCAGATCTCAGCCTCCTGAATAGCTAGGATTACTGGCTACAGCCACTGGCTTCCAGCTTACTTTCCCTATAGTCTTAAACTATGTAGGAATCAACTCTTTGGTAAGCTTTTTTTCATTTTTATGTTTATATTAGTAATGATTATTTTGTCTCCATTTTTCTATCTTATGATTATTTAATTAGAAGGCAATTGTTTATTTTTTATTTGATTAGTTATTTAAAAGACAGGTCTTTGGGGCTTTATATAATAGGATCCAAAGGTAGCACTAATGTCTGTGAACCTTAAAATTATACTATCCCTTTTTTGATGACCAAAGCTCATTAGAAACTGGAGCCTGTGGCTCAGGCCTATAATCCCAGATCCTCATGAGATTGGAGGATTGTGCTTTGAAACCCGCCCTGGGCAGGGAAATCCATGACATCCATCCTCCATGAACCACCAAAGTACCAGAAATGGTGCTATTTCTCAAGGGGTAGCATGCCAGCATGGAGTGACCAAGCTAAGGGACATAGCCCAGTCTCTGAGTTCAATTTTCAGTGCTGGCTCAAAAACCAAAACCCCACCAAAACACAAATGACCTGAAAGACTCTAGTCCCTGTGCGTAGGAACTAATAATTTGTCCTACTACTGTGAAGGGAAGAGCTTCTGAGTTCTTACAAAAACTATCTTTAAGTATTTGTGCAAAGGAGTTGCCATTTGACAAAGCAGTTTATGAATATGGCAGATCTTAACCCACCTCACCCCTTTCAACATTCTTGCCCCTCCTTCCTCTGCCCACCCTTTCCATTTTCTTACTTTTGTAGTATGTACAATGAATTCTTGACTACATTCCCCCCCTTCCCCTTCATTTGTCTCCCGCTCTCCCCTTGCCCCCACTTGATGAGCTGCTGTTTTTCACCCTTATGCTTTGGGAAGTAATCATAAGCACCACCCCCCTACCCCAGTACTTCCTCAGAACTTTCTAGATTCCTAAGAGTGGTCATTGTAAATGTCTAACACAAGAATAAATAGGATAGCAAGATATGAGAGGGTTAAAGACATGCTTTAATCATAATCTTTGTGATTCGAATAAAGAAATGTTGTTGAATAAAGACACTGCACATTCCTGTTGGATATTTCTCACAGAGTGAACACAGTGCTGTCCCAACTCTTTTACTATATTTAAGTTTTTGGCTCATCACTGGTATTTGTTTCATAATCTAACAAAAAGATCACGTGTCTCTTGCTAGCAAAAGCTGCAGAGGAGGGAATGCTTATTCTATGATTAGAGAGAGAAGGAAGGCTGGAGAGATGTTTGTGCTTGTGGAGAAGCTTATTTTTTTTTTTTTTTAATAAACGCAGGCCATGTTTGCCACGTCCCGAATTTTGCGCTACTCTTTTCGCTGTCCTAGCTTTGACTTAGTTTGTTTTATGTTCTCGTTTGGTTAGTTCCTTGAACATCCCATCGAATTTCCATCTTATTCATTTTTGTGTTGCAGCTTCTGACAACTGTCTTGAGTCCACACTTCTCTAGATTTTTATACCTAGCAGCCATTTGGCTTCTACTTTTCCTGATCTCTCTCTTCCTCTCTCACTACCTGTGCCTAATGTTGAGGTTATAGTATCCAAAATAGCTCAGGCCTCAGCCACCTTGGTGTGTTCATGCTATCTGTCCCTACCTGCCTCAGTGTCTGTACCTTTTGGCTGGTTTCACTCAGATTATGGCCAGAGAATGGCTGAAGTAAATAACAGGAAGGAAGAAAGGAAATGTATGGTGATTAGCAGTTCTTTGAGGGAAATGATTACCTTTATTCACAAACAGTGTATGTGTTGGTAGTTTTCCTATTGCCAGAGAAAGAGAGTGTTGATTCTAAATGTTAGTTTTTAACATGAGAATCTTAAGCATTATATGTCATAACTCTAAAAAATGTTAGGTGTTTCAGAATCTTTCAAAAATATTTATTGTCTTTTTTCTCCTTTATTGTCAAAGTGAAGTACAGAGGGGTTACAATTTCATATATAATGCAGTGAGTACATTTCTTGTCCAACATGTTAACTCCTCCTCCCCTCCACATGCCTACCTCTTCCCTCCTGCTTCCCCTTCCACCCACGAGTTGTACGGTTGGTTTACACCAAATGGTTTTGTGAGTATTGTGTTTGGAGTTGTTTGTATTTTTATCCTTTGTCTATTGATTTTGATATTTACTTTCTCTTCCCTAGCTCTAATACACGTATATACAGTATCCAGGGTGCTCAGATGAGATACAGTGATAGTGGGGGTAAAACCACAGGAAGGGAATACGAGAGAAAATAAAAAGGGTACGGATTCATATCGCATGTTGAAAATAATTACAATAATGATATACCACTTGTTTCCATAACATGGAGCTCATTTCACTTAGCATCATCTTAAGTGTCCATAAGGGCATAGCTATTGGGCTATCATGACTTCGGCTTTGACTAGCCTAAACATGTACTAATTATTCCAAAAACATGTACTAATTATTCCAAGCACCCAGCACCCCTCACGGAGGCACGGGAGGAGGACTGAGCGCCTAGCACACACACAGGAGGACTGAGCACCCAGCACCTCGTGTGGAGGAACGGGAGGAGAACTGAGCGCCCAGCGCCTCCTGTGGATTCATGGGAGGAGGACTGAGCACCCAGGCCCTCGTGTGGGACACAGGACTAACTGCCCAGCACCCACATGAGAAGACTGAGCACCCAGCACTTTGTGTGGAGGCACGGGAGGACTGAGCACCCAGCACCTCGTATGCAGACACCGGGGGAGGACTGAGCACCCAGCACTAACAAAGGAAGACTGAGCACCCAGCACCTTGTGTGGAGACGCCAGGGGGGACTGAGCACCCAGCATCTTGTGTGGAGAGGAGATGCCGGGGGAGGACTGAGCACCCAGCACCCACGCAGGAGGACTCAGTACCCTAACCCTGGGTACGTGTGTGCATGCGTGGGGGAGGCTGGGGTGACCCGGGCGGCGCCATGATCAGGGCCCAGGCTGCAGGCTCAGCTCCACCACAGGCCATGGCTCCGCCTCCTCCTCCTCCTCCTCCTCCTCCTCCTCCTCCTCCTCCTCCTCCTCCTCTTCCTCCTCCCAGCGGAGGACAGGGGGAGGTGCACGGCTGTCCAGCTGTCCGTGTGTCCATCCGCCCATCTCTTTGTCTGTCCGTCTGTCTCCCTCTGTGTCTGTCCGTCCATCCATTTGTCCATGTGTCCGTCTGTCTCCAGGTCTGTCTGCCCGTCTGCTCATCTGTCCATCTGTCCATCCATCCGTCCTTCTGTCTGTCTCCCTGTTTCTCCATCTGTCTGTCTGACCATCTGCTCAGTGTGTTTGTCCGTCTGTCTCCAGGTCCATCTGTCCATGACTGTCTGTCTCCCTGTGTGTCTCACTGTGTGCTCATCTGTCTGTCCGTCTCCCTCTCTTGTCTATCTGTCTCCATGATGTCCATCTGTCCATCCGTCCATCTGTGTCTTTTTGTCATCTGTCTGTCTCCAGTTCTGTCTGTCTGTCTCCCTGTCCACCTGTCTGTCTGTCCTGCTCATCTGTGTCCTTGTCTGTCTGTCTGTCCATCTGTCTGCTGTGTGTCTGTCTGTCCGTCTCCCTGTCTGTCTGTCTCCATGTCTGTTTGTCCATCTGTCTGCCTGTCTCTTGTCCATGCCTGTTTGTCTGTCTCCAGGTCTGTCCATCTGTCTCCCAGTCTGTCTGTCTGTCTGTTCATCTGTCCGTCCATCTCCCTGTCTCCCTGTCTGTCCGTCCGTCTGTCTTCATGTCTGTCCGTGTCTCGATTCCCATTGCTGTCTTTCTGTCACCGCCCAAGCCCCCAGCCCCCCATGTCCCTCTGTCCCTCCGTCCGTCCGTCTGTCCATCTTCACCAGTCAACTTGTCACTGACACAGGGAACGCATGCGCTCAGGAGCCTGCAGGGAAGACGGACGGACGGGTGGATGTGGGCTCGAATCCCGGCCTCCCGCATGGCCCACAATGCGTTGCGTTCCCCCCCCCCACCCTGGGGGCCCCGGGTTCAGATTCCTGCTCACCTCTGACAGCCCCAGCCCAGGCCCAGCGACCCCAGTGCTGCCGAAGCAGCAGGTGCAGCATGGCTGGCCCGGCGGGTACCCTTGAAACCTCCGACCGTGTGGGTGTGCACACACGCGGGGAGGAAGGGATGGGAGGGGGAGGGGTCACATGAAGTGGGGAGGGAGGGACACGTGACCCTCAGCTCCTTGCCCCAGCCCTCCCCACACGACTCCACCTGCAAAGGCTCCCCCCCATGTGAGGCCTCTGAGGACACTTGAAATCGCCACCTATCCACCCACAGGCCCAGAATGGTCTTGGGGACACTTGAAACCACCCCCCCACCCAGATCCCCATTCCCCCGGGGACACTTGAAACCGCCGTGGGGACACTCAAAACTGCCCTACATCCACTCACAGGCCCAAGGTTTTCGTGGGGACACTGGATACCGCCCTCCATCGATGCACACGCCGAGGGTTGCCTTGGAGACACTTGAAACCACCCCCTAAAGAACTGCCCCCATCATGGGACACTTGAAACTGACCCTCACCCAGACCCCCTCCCCTTGGGGACACTTGAAACCGCCCTCCATCCACCCACAGGCCCAGGGTTGCCTTGGCTACGCTTAAAACCGCCCCCTACAGAACCACTCCAACCCGGGGACACTTGAAACCGCCCTCCATCCACCCACAGGCCCAAGGTGGTCCTGGTTACACTTGAAACCACCCCCCCAAGAGCCCCTCCCCATTGGGATACTAGAAAACACCCTTGGGACACTTGAAACCGCCCTGGGTACACTTGAAACCACCCACCACAGACCCCTCCCCACCCTGGAGACACTTGAAACGAATCGCCCCAGACCTCTTCCCCCGGGAACACTTGAAACCGCCCTCCATCCACCCACAGGCCCAAAATGGTCCTGGGGACACTTGAAACCACCCCCCACCCAGAATCTCTACTCCTGGGGACACCTGAAACCTCCCTGGGGACAGTTGAAACCCCCCTCTGCTCCCCAAACTCCACCGTGTTGCTCCAGGAGCCCTAGGTCAGGGTGCGGGCTTCCCTGGCCCGGATGCACAGGCCCGGTGAGGCCCGGGTTCGAGGCCTGGCAGGGCGTAGGTGTTGTCTGAGCCTCCCAAGACCTCAATGTGGGGGGAGACTCGCCATGGGGCAGGGGTAAACTGAGGCACGGGGCGGTTCCAGGAGAACTCACCGGGGAGTCCTGGGAGACCAGCTGGCCACCATGCTAAAAGAACAGAGCACAGGCCTCAGTCAGCACTGACTGCGGGGCAGGGTGCTGGACCGTGTACTTCTGGGTGATGTGCTTAGTACTCCCACGTGCTGTGTGGAGTACTCCCCAGTGCTGGGCTGAGTACTCCCATTTCACACTAATCCTGAAACCCACCTCTCCCAACCAATACTGGACTGAGTAGTCCAGGGTGCTACAACCAGTACTCCCTGGTGCTGGACTGAGTACTCCCGGGTGCTGCACTGAGTACTCCCATCCCTTCCCAGTGCTGGACTGAGTACTCCCATCCCACACCAATCCGGAACCCCACCCCCTCCTGACCGTTGCTGGACTAAATACTCCCCGCCAGTGCTGGACCGAGTACTCCCGGGTGTTGCACTGAGTACTCCCATGCACAGGGCCAGCTGGTACCGGAAGTCGTGCTTGCTCCACTGCCTCCAGGTCCTGTGTGGCTCCCACCATACCTGCCAGCCCCGGGGGCCGCAGGCAATGCTCACGTTTCACAGGGGGTCAAAGTGTTCTGAAAACTGCCACAGATGAATGGAGGGACACCGGGTGGGGTGGGGGGGCTCGAAACTGCCCTCGGTGGTGCCAGGGATACTTGAAACTGCCCTTGTGGGTCTTGGGGGACACTCAAAACTGCCCTGGATGCTCATGGGGACAGTGGAAACCGCCCTCCATCCACCAAGGTGCTCGTGTGGACACTTGAAACCGCCCTCAGCGGTCTCGGGGACACTTAAAACCGCCCTGGATGGTCCTGGGAAAACTTGAAGCTGCTTTTGGGGGTCATGGGGAACCCTTGAAATCGCCCTAGGTGGTCTTGGGGATACCTGAAACTGCCCTCCATGCACCAAAGTGCTCGTGGGGATACTTGAAACCACTCTCGGTGGTCTTGAGGACACAAATCCGCCCTCGGTGTTCTTGGGGACACTTTAAACTGCCCTTGGTGGTCTCTGGGATACTTGAAACCGCCCTGGGTGGTCCAGGGGGTACTGGAAACCACCCTCACCAATTTCACGGGCATAGAGCCAGGCGTCCACGAAGTGGACGGGGCCAGCGGGGCTCGAGCCGGTGACCAGGGCGTAGGTCTGGGCCCAGAGTCCAGCAAGATCGGGGAGGATGCAGCCCACCTGGAGGCCGGACTGGCACATGTCGGCCAGCACTCATGGTACAGGCCGGTCCTAGGGAATGGTGGGGCATTAGAAACTCACAATGGCCGAAGGGGGGGACATTAGAAACCGACAATGGCCAACAGAGGTGGCATTACAAACTGACAATGCCAAAGAGAGGCATTAGAAACTGACAATGGCGGGATGAGCGGGGAACATTAGAAACCGACAATGGTGCGGAGGGGGCATTGAAACCGGCAGGGGTGGCCCCACCTGGAGTCCGTATCCTGAAGGAATACTGTGTCCCCCGCGGTGCCTGCGGCCCCAGTGCCCATGAGCAGTTCAGGGCCTGGGCCTCGAAGACATAACACACAAGGCCTGGGGAAACGACATTGCGGGGGGGGGGGGGGTGGAGGGTGGAGGGCCTGTGGGGAGACTTACCCCTGACCCTTCAACTCCACGACCTCTGACCCTTCAACCCCAAAACCCCTGACCCTTCAACCCCATGTCCCCTGACCCGTCAACCCATGACCCCTGACCAGTTCAACCCCATGATTCCTGAACTTTCAACCCAATGACCCCTGAACCTTCAACATATGACCTGTGACCCCTGACCGTCGATGCCCCCCCTTACCCGGAACCTCAGGACCTCACCCGGGTTTGTGAACCCCAGGCCTTTGGTCAGGGGCCTCCTGGCCACAGTGAGTGTAACCTCGAACTCGACTCCCTGGTACCACAGGAGATCCCAGAATTCGCAGCTACATTGTCCGACGGAGACCTTGGAGAGCGGGGGGGTCGGTGCCTTGACATAAACCGGAACACCTGGGAGATCCATTCTTCCATCCATGCCTCAACTTAGCCCCCGGAACACCAGGGAATGTGGGCCAGCCCACCCCTGCCTCAGTTTACCCCACAGCCCCCACCATTGGCCTCTCAGGGTGGGGGCCTGGTGTCTCCGTCGTGCCTCGATTGCCCCAACTGTCCAGCAGTGTGACCGACCCCTTGTTCGGGTTCACAACGATGCACCGGGCCTCTGTGGTGGTGGCCACACAGTGCAAGCTTAGCCTGTGGCTCCTGGAGTCGAAGGTCAGGCCCAGGTCAGGTACAGGGTCAGGGGTCGCAGGGCCCAAGGTTGGGGGGGTCTCAGGGGTCAGGAGGGTGCGGGGAAGCTTCCAGAAGATGGTGTGGGAGTCTCTGGTTGGGTTGGGGGGGTCACGAGGAACAAAGGTGAGAAGTCAGGATCATCCATACAAGGGTACTGTGTTCGAATCCTCCCTTGGGCTGATGGAGGAACCAGAAAGGAGGTGAGTTACCCGGATGAGCTTCAGCCATGAGGACGAGGAGGAGGAGGAGGAGGAGGAGGAGGGGGAGGAAGATGGAGGCTGCAGACCAGGGGAGGATCAGGGCAGGAGGCCTGGACCTGGAGAGCACTGTGGAGAGAGCAATGGGGATGGGTGGGTGGGTGGGTGGGTGGATGATTGGGTGGATGGGTGGAAGAGTGGGTGGATTGATCGGTGGGGGGGTGGATGGGTGGGTGGATCTATGGGTGGGTGGATGGGTGGATGGGTGGGTGGATGAATGATGGGTGGGTAGATGGATGGGTGGATGGTTGGGTGGGTGGGTGGATAATTGGGTGGGTGGGTGGGTGGGTGTTGGGTGGGTGGGTGGGGGATGGGTGCTTGATCTCATCCCTCTCTCCTTCCCCCTCCCTCTCCTCCCTGGTGGCCCCTGGGGCTTTCACACTCACTGCAGGCCATTGGCACATCGGGTCGGGTGTGGGGCAGCCAGGGTGCCCGTCTTGGTTCCGGGGGTTTGGGCTGTCAGGTGTGGACCCCCGGGTGGTTGTCCTGGGGAGCTTGGGGCGGCTGGGCCCTGACGTTTCTGGGCTCCGGACAGGGAGTGGATGCCGCTTCCCCTTTCTCGCTTCTCCTGGGGATTTCCTGGCTCCTGGGCATCTCATTCTCCTTTCTCGGGGATGGGGAAGCCAAGGCGGCACCCCGGTGAGGACAGGCCTTGGGGCCTCGGGGGTGCGGGTGCCATGCACAGACAGACAGACAGACAGACAGACCTGAGTCCTCCTTGGGTGGTGGTGCTGGGTGCTGAGTCCTCCTGGGTGGTGGTATTGTGTGCTGAGGCCTCCTGGGTGGTGGTATTGAGTGCTGAGTCCTCCTTGGGTGGTGGTGCTGGGTGCTGAATCCTCCTTGGGTGGTGCTGGGTGCGTCTCCCAGACAGAGAGACACAGTCCAGTCAGAGGAATGGAGGGGCGGACAGAGGGACGGACATGTGGATTGGGAGACGGAAAAGGAGGGACGGGCGGACACACAGACGGAGAGAGGCGCAGACACACAGACAGACGGACAGACAGGACAACATAGAGACAGACAGGGAGACAGACAGACACACAAGAGATGGACAGACAGATGGACAGGGAGACAGACACATAGACAGACAGATGGATGGACAGATGCAGGGGGCCCTGCACCCCGGGCGCTCTCCTGACCAGCAGGAGAGGCAAGGAGGCCCGCCCCTCCCCGCCGAGGGTGAACCCAGAATAGGTAATAAGCAGCAAGTCGCCCGCACGCAGCCCAACCCAACCTTTATGCCACAGTTAGATGGTCAGTCGACTTGGGCAGTGTTCAAGACCGCTCTCTGTTTATTGGCGCGAACCCCATCTTAAGTATGGGCAATGGCAGCATGAAGAGGAGGGGTGTAACATACCTAGTCAGGGGCTACGATTGGCGGTCGGAGCTGTCCGTCAAGGGTGGAAGGCCATGGGACCTCCCTAAGGGGCGGCCTGAGTCTATGTCACTACCAGCAGGACCACCCCAGGTTACTGCCTAGAGCTGCCTTCCAGTTCCGGACCCCAAAGGCAGGCGGGGTTAGCCAGGATCCCTCTCCCCGGAGGCGGTGCAACAGTCACACAACTCCAGGGCGTGCACAGTCGGGGCCAGGCGGTGCGCCCCACATCTCGTCCTTTTCTGTTTAATAAGCTGGTGGATGTCCTACTCGAGAAAGCGCCTGTCTTAGGTCGTCCCCCCTGAAGGATCTTACCTGTCATTGGCTGGCCATCCTAGCTCGTCGGGCCACACTGCCTATGAGGCTTGCCAGCCCCAGCAAAGGAACAAGGGGGGAGGAGAGGGGTCTGTGCTCAAGAGGAGGCCCTGCTATTTCTGCCTCACGCCTGTGCGCTCTGGTAGGCTGCACATCCTAGAAGGGGCCATGACCAATTTCAGAGGGTTCCCAAATGGCTAAAGGCAGCATAATGCTGCCAAACCACCGTTGACTGGACAGCTCTGGCTCATTGCTTAAGAACTAGGGGAAGCCTATTTGCCCTAGCATGGTCAGGTGTAAATACAGAGGCTATATAAGCACAGAGGCAAGTGCAAACACAGGTCATGGGGGTCTCTCCCACGAGGAGGAGAGGGTAGGGGAGCCACCAGCATTCCTTCCAGAGGGACCAGCCAACACAGCAAGCCTGCAGCTCCCAATGAACAGTACCCACACCTTGCTCCCTGTTGATCTTGCTAGCACCTGGCACTGGACCGTACATGGGGGGAATGGAGTGGATCGGGTGAGAGAACAGAAACACTTATTTCCTTGAAGCTTAAGAACATAATGGGAGGGCTGAAAGTGAGGAAGTGGGTGGATGGACCTTGAATAAACATTCAGAACCATCTAGTTCTCCATTCTGTTACAACCTAAAGCCTGCAAGACCAGAGATCTGTCACACAACTCTCCTCTATCTTATTGGCACGAAAAGGGTCCGAGGACATGTTAGATTGTTGCAGAGCCATAAACGAAGTACTCATTTTCAATACTTGATGCACTTAGGGTACATTTAAAACCCATTTCCCTCTTCTACCTTTACGCTTCTCTCTCCCTAACACACCTGAAGCCAAGTTTATCATCAAATTGAGGAGGAAGATGAGAGCAGAGGAGGAGGAGAGCAGAGGAGGTAGAGAGCAGAGGAGGCAGAGAGCAGAGGAGGAGGAGAGGCGAAAAGGAGAGCAGAGGAGAGCAGTGGAAAGCAGAAGAGGAGAGCAGAGGAGCTCAGAGGAGTGCAGAGGAGAGCATTATTTTTGTTTGTTTTGCTCCCAGCTGGGAGGAGAGCTACAGGCTGAGCATGGTCCTTGCCTGCGGGTCCCCGTGCTGAGCCCCATACAGGTCCCTCACCGCGCCTGCCTGGCACCTACTCTGCCAACTACTTGTGCAGCCGCCAGGACTGAACTTTGGAGGACTTGTCGCTACTCCTCTGGCCAGTTGTCTTGGCAGGAGGTAGAAGGTGGCCAGAGGACCCCCCCCCTTACCATGCTGGTGAAGAAGCCTGTGGGGAAGGGAGCAGGGTGAAAGGCTGGATCTGAAGAACCCAGCCCTTCCAGGCAGCATTGCACCTGTGCCATGCCCCCGTGCACCACCCTGGCCACCCTCCTCTCCGGGGTGGCCATGATTTCGTGTCTGTAACTTGGGGTGAAAACCAACGACCTTCAGGCGAGGATCCTCACCCTGGAATCTGCTAAAGGGGCGCCCTCCGTTCCCCTGCTGCCCAAGAAGGCGGATCAGCTGAAGACCATAGTACTTGAGTGGAGCGACTTCTCGCTCAGGTGTGTGAGGCTGGGCCTTGCTCGAGGGGGAGTTGCATGTGGATAGAATTTTGCACAGGTTCAGTCAGTCTACAGGATCCACCCTTACTGGTTATACAGTTGATTTGGGATGTGTGAGCCTCTGTGGTATCTATTTATTCAAGTCCCTTCCTTGGTTTCTCTCCAAGTCTGTGTGGAGGATCTTCCCTCTGTCTTCCTTAAGGATTGCATGTTGCAATGGCAGTAGGGGCTTTGCCCGGCTGTTTAGTTTTGTGGAGTCTGGGCTGTCAGCATTCTCAGTTGTATGGAGAATATTCATTGTAATGCTCACATCTGTTTTTCATTTGATAAGGTTAGGCCTTATCAATAGAGAATGGTAAGCACTCTTAAAAGTGAAATAAGCCCATAGATTTAAAAATTCATTTAACTCGGAATTCTTTTCATATTAAATGTTTTAAAAATTGGGAAAAAAAAGTTTTCCTTTGTTTTTTTGGAGGGGGAGAGTTAACAGAGGTTGTGCTCAGATATTGATGAATGGAGAATTGAAAGGGATTCCTTTAAAGATGACTTAGACTCCAGTAGGGAGAGGGTAGTTTTTCTGCCAGTGGAGAGATGCAGTAGTTGCAGCCCGAATGTGATAAAGTATGTCTACAACATTGGCTGTTATTGATAGGACACACATTGCCATGAGCTGCATTGTTAGTGCCGGAGTTTTGCCTTGGCTGTGCAGGGAGAGGGTGGGGATAGTTGAATAATGAAGAATGGTATTCCCCAAATCTTTCAATCTATGTCAATGTTAAATTGATTTTTAAATTAAAAACAAAATTATGTCTTGAGTACTGTTAGCATTGGCTAAGATCCATGCACTTACATAAATGCTGTTTGTGCAGGCTATCAATCATTATTAACAGCCACAGAGGAAGAGTCCCTGAAGAACTCACAGAACTGGGATACTACTGCTAGCTCTTAATATATCTTCTTTTCCTACAGGAATCCTACGAACACATGGCTAAACTGAGAATCACAAGAGAAAAACCTTCTGAGTGCAACTGTCCAGCAGGTAAGAAATGAAACTTAACTAGGTTCCATCTAGGGGAGAGCATTTGCAAACAAACGATCATATGCCTGTCAGGTCTACCTGTAACAGTAACAGAGAAAGAATGCAGACCCAACTTGCTTTAAGAAAATCAACATGTCTCCCTTTGACAGATGGTGAGTAAAGCCACAAATATTATTTTAAGCAGCATACCAGTGTCTGTGAGGGGAAAAAAAAAGTAATCACCATGAAAAATATAGGCAATCGGATATACAAAGTTCTTAGTGTCCTGGATTGAAAAGTCATCTTCAATTTTATTAAATAACTTCAGTGTTCGTGGTGAACCTGGTCTGAATAGCTGTGAAGCCCTGGTGTCTAATGTTATATTAGTGCAGAGTTTTTTGTGGTTATTATATTCGCAAGTGATCTGACCTGTAGGTAAAAATGAAGACTAAAGGAAATTAGTTCTTTATTTTGTTCTCAGTACCTTGCCAGAAATATTCTTCCATGTTGTCCATTTTTCTGTGTAGTTATAAGAAACCATAGTGACAGTGTGTATTAGAAGGATAGAGACGAAAGGGTAGTGAATGAGCACCCACACCCCCCACCCCCGAATCATTAAATCTTCATTCAGAGACTTCTGAGCCTTGGTTGTTGTCTGTAGACCTAACAATTTAAAAGCTCTTGGAATATGGCCAGGGGAAGGCATTTAGTGGATACAATATTATATAAGGCATCAAAACTCCCATGAATCTCAAGAAGTTCTTTAGATAAACATGGTGAATGTATTTATGAACATTCTAGTTTCTTTCATCCTTATGCATGGAAAATGAGTCTTTTTCTCTCATATGGAAGAGCTCATTTCAATGTAGTCATGTGCTTCATAATGACACTTCAACCCAAGACAGGTCACAAATATAACAGTGGACCCCTAAGATTGTGTAACCTAGTGATGTCATAGCCAGCTTAGTTTGTGTGAGTGAGCTGTGTGATGTTTGCTCAGCAGTGGGATGGCAACAGCACAGCCCTTAGAACACGCCCCAGTTATGATTAAGCTGCAGGTGACTGTGAAAAACTTTGCGGCTGCTGTTCACTGCTGGCTCACGCCTGTAATCCTGGCTACTCAGTAGGTGGAGATCTGAGAATTGCAGTTCAAAGCCAGCCTAGTCAGCAAAGTCTATGAGACTCTTATCTCCAACAAACTAAGAAAAAGCTGGAAAAGGCACTGTGGCTCAAGTGGTAGAACGCTAGCCTTGAGCACAGAGAGGCTCAGGGATAGCACCCAAGATCCTGAGTCCAAGCCCCGGGGCTGGGGATAAAAAGGACTACTGCCTGTAATTTCTTATAGTTTGCGGTTGGTTTTTGTCTCATGATAACTAGTTCAGGCACAGTTTAGACTTTTCAATTTTCAGGTTATACAGCATAAAAGCTTTTAGTATTTGTATTTAGTATTTGTATTTGACCATCTTTGAGATATATTATTTTTTCAGTGAAGGCTTTTGATGAGAAGACAAAGCGTGGATGTTTGACATTGTGTGTTTCATCCTGAGTAGTTGAGAAAGACCTCAGAAGTAAGATATTCAAGGGAAGAACTTTTCCAGGACAGGAATGAAATCACAGCTGCCCCTGCCCGATAGAGATGATGTTAATTTCCCCGACAGTGGGTAGGGTAGGTATAGGACTTCACAAATCACACCTGGCAGGAAAGAGCATCTTTTGAATATACAAAAAAATCCAGTACACGGGCTGTGTGTATGTGGGGAGCTTAAATTTAATTTGGAAGATTCATAACAAACTTGGTAAAATGTTGAAAAGTGACCACACTGAGTTCTATTTCCAGAGGAGATACTATTGTTTTGATGATGCTTCATGTAGGCCAGTGATTGAACTCTTGTCATCTGGGAGAAAGCTATTATCCTTAAGAGTTTGCTGTATATTCCCTGGGATGATTATTACAGACTTTGTTTTTCCATCTTGCTTTTTTTGGGGTCAGTCCTGGGCCTTGGACTCAGGGCCTGAGCACTGTCCCTGGCTTCTTCCCGCTCAATGCTAGAACTCTGCCACCTGAGCCACAGCGCCCCTTCTGGCCGTTTTCCATATATGTGGTGCTGGGGAATCGAACAGAGAGCTTCTTGCCACTAGGCCATATTCCCAGCCCTGTTTTTCCATCTTAATGTGATAAATGAATAATAAACAGCAATTCTCTTGGGTTGTTGTTTATTGGTTGCTCTATCACCTGCTTTCCTTCTTGCCACCACTAGAACTCTGCATTACATCAGTTTTTACCTGGCTCCTTGGGAGGGAACTCTGAAGGGGCACATTCAAACACACAGAACCAGATGGGGTTTTTGGTGAGTTACAGAAATAAACTCAGTTCTGCTTGTCCAATAACAAGACATCACCCAAACGCAGGCTTTGTGTTAAAAGATTCTGGAGAAAACCAGCTGATGCAGGATTATCTTACGGAATGAGCTGGCTGGCCAAAAGGGCTTAGAAAGAAGATATGGCACTTCCCACCTGATTTGGCTTGAACCTCTGTTCGCCATGTGTGACTAAGACTTGTCACCCAGACATCTGTTTGCAGGACAGAGTGAGACAAGTGTGACCTCAACTCTGTTCCTGTGGACACATGCCCATCCATTGAAGTTGACACTCTTGATTACAGGCTGAGTCTCAGAGCCAAGGGTCGGTAGCAAAGAAGCAAATTTGTGTTGTTTGTACTCACTGATGGCTTCTGCTAGAACTCAGGTCTTACTGGGGTTTTCCCAGGTAGCCTCTGTGGGAAGGCTTTGAGGACGATTTATTGAATGGCTTCTCACAGTAGGAGAGGCTCTTTGTGATTTACTTTCTATAACTAGGAGAGTTTTAAGTGCTAGCAATCTTAGGATTTGTCCCCTGGGCAGAGGGACTCCAGAGCTAGAAGCCTAATAAGGAATCCAGAATGAGCTGGATATGTCTAGACTGCAATCTTAGATCTGATACTAAATAATGGTGTGACTGTGATCAAATGAATGCACTTCATTTTTTCACCAGGAAAAAAAAAGACTAGAAATTCCTTCTCCATTGTACGATTTATGTAAATTGTTTGGCATATTAGTGTTTAGAGCTTAAATAATACTTCTGTTTTTTTTGTTTTGGTTTTTTTTTTGTAAGTTTCTCAGAAAGACTAGGCAAATTCTCTTACCACTAAAGCTGCACCCACAGTTCATTAGTCTTTTTCTTACATTCCTTCCTCTGCTCCACAGAGGAACAAGTGGGAAATGTTGCAAAAGTTGCTCAGAACCTAAAGCTAATGTACATGGCGGTTAGTTAAACATCTGTAGGTCATTTATAAAGATAATCTTGCCTGTCAGTATCTCTTGGTGTTGTAGCAGTGGAATTTGGGGTTTTCATGATACCTAGTTTTGTCTCCAAAGTGTTCACCAAAATGACAGGGGAAACAGACCATTTAGACCGAAGCATACCGGGTAGAAAGACTTGGATTTATTGGGCATGGACTTAGTAAAGAGTGTCTTTACAGCTTCAATATGAGATGTTTACCAAAATGAGTGTCTTCTCCATCTGACTCGTAGACCTATTCAAATCAGATTTATTTATACAGTGATATTTATAACATAAAATTGGACAGTCATTATTATATCATCTTTGTCCTCAGTAGAAAGGCATATTTACCTTTTTTGTAAGATCAAGAGACGCTCTAGAAAACCAAAAGAAAATTTTCTTTTAAGAACCCCAAATAATTCATCAAAGCTATGTTTAGCAGATTTGCGTTAGCAATGGCAGAGACAAGGAAATAACAGCTGCTATTTGTGGCTTGATCCCTGTCATACCTGATTGTCTCTAAGAGAGTAACTTGGCTCGTCACTATGGCTACAGAATTCTACTTCAGGTTGTGTTCTTTGGATCTTCCATGAAGTATGCATAAAGCAGGCATATTTACAGAAAGGTTTCTCTGTCCAGCCAATGAAGAACGATGGGAATGGATACACCATTCAAGTGATAAGAACTCATTCATCAGTACCATTGGCCTCCTCGGCCTATTAGGTGTTGAAAAGATATGTCCCAGCCATCCCAGAGGACCATGCAGAGATCATCACAGACAGGAGAAGAAGGTTCAAAAGGAGGTTTATTAGTGGGGCCATAGTTCCCATGGGAGCTACATGGTGTCTGCACCTTATCCAGGTGGCAGCTTCTCTCTCTGGGGGTAAAGGGGAAGTAGATAGGTAGTGAGTAGGAGTAGCTCATTAGGTATGGGTGGATCTAGGGGCTAGTGGGAGGAGCTGAGGACCTGAGGCTAAGGAAATGCAAACAGGTATAAGAACCTCTGTGGTGTCATCCATGTAGAATAGGAAATGAAGAAAGCCACCTTGGCTTTTTCATTCACATGTTACACAATCTTGTGCAAATCATTTCCACATATGGCTTTTTACAAACTGGTCATATCATTGTAAGTAAGAGCTGGGCAATAACGACTTAGCATCTTAGTCAATTCTCTACCTAGCATAAATTCTAAACAGTACCAGATTTTGGGATTATTTTTGGGGGGAGCAAATAAGGCAGACTTGCCCTGTATCCTCATGGAGTTTCTAGTTCCATGAAGATGACACCAAATGTTAATTTGAAAAGGACTTTCCATGTGGGATAAGCAAAATCAAGAGGAGTACATTTTGGAGCATATAACCTAAATCTATGAAATGTTTACAATATGGGAAGTTGTTTAAATGGTTTGGTGGTAGAGAAAGAAAACTATACTTATGTTTCAGAAATTCATAATAGAAGAAAATATGGCTCCTGAGAAAATCTGTAGGAATGGATACAAAGTTTGTTGGTTGCCTTTTGAATTTCTAAGATTTGATGGATAGGTAGATAAAGGTACACTGGTAGGTGATCTGCTGATATTCCAAATGAAAGAAACATGATATTTTTTTTCTTGGTCATGGGGCATGAACTCTGGGCCTGGGCTCTGTCCCTGAGCTCTTCAGCTCTACTCCCTGAGCCACTTTCTAAACATGATTTTTAATATAGAATGGACAGCCTGTTCTATATGATGATAGTCTATTCTATTCTATGAATAGTGAGATTAAAGTTGAGAACTTCTTGTGTGGAGTGTTTAACAGCTACAGGTAAAAAGTGAGACTAGAAGCCATCTGGTGGTGGCTCAGTTATAATTCTAGCTTCTTAGGAGATTGCAATCTGAAGGTTGAGATTCAAAGCCAGCCTAGGCAGGAATTTCCATGAGTCTCTCACCTTCAATAGCCACCAAAAAGCCAAAGTAGAGCTGTGGCTCAAGTGATAGAAAGCCAGCCTTGAGCAAAAAAGTTAAGGGGCATTGCCCAGGCCCTGAGTTCAAGCCCTAGTATGAGCATACACAGAAAGTAGATACTTCTTAAGGTATCCTCTATACTTATGAAATGACTATTTACAAAATGGGAGTAAATGCCAACAAGCGCAAGTACCCCTCATTCCCAAGTGGGAGCAGTACAGATCCTGGTGATGGATTGAGGTCGCCCCAGTATGGTGATGGACGTAAATGGTCACGCTTGCTTTGAGATAGAGCACTCTTCCCCCTGGTGTCAGAGCCTTTGTGTTCCTTTGCTAATCCAGTGGATTTGAGCATATAAAACTACATGTCTTGCTGTATACATTTTCAATGATATAGAGAACAGAAACAGTTTTACCTTAAGAAACTTGAATAAGCAACTTGAGATGGTGAATGTTATGGAAATGAAAATGGCAGATATTCTCCACTTCCTGTGACACAGAACAGGGCACAGTGATGAGGGTGCCCCCACGAATGTCCCCAGTAAATCTTTCTGAGGCCTAATGAATCCAACAGGCTGGACATGACATGCTCAGTGACCTTTCTGCTGAGAGTGGACAAGGACAAGTTGCCTTTTGAAGGGGTGTTCTTGTTCTCTTTTGTCTGCCTTGTTTACAAATGAAGAAGCTAATTCTTCCAATTCTTGCTCTGTGATGCTTGGCTTGGAACTTGAGGCCTTTTCCTTGCTTCATTTAAACCACTCCTCCAGTTCCTTTTTTTTTTTTTGGCTTTTGAGTTATCTTTGGATAGTCTTTTGGGCTGGCCAGCCCTCCCCTTCCTCTATCTCTTCCACCTTTCTCCCTTTCCTCTGCCCTTTTCACTCTTCTTCCCCTTTAACTCCTCCTCCCCTCCCTCCCCTGCTTTTCATTTGATCAGGTGGTCTCAAGACTGTGCTCCTCCCTACCTCTGTTCCCCAGTATCTGAGAAACAGAAGTGTGCCACGATGTCTGGCTTCCTTTCCCTTTCTCACTGTAGTAATTCCGTTGGTAATTATGTAAAAGGATACCAATACTATATGGAATTTCAATTCACTGTACCTTATTCGATGTGTGGGAGCAAGCATTCTTTCAAGGCCACAGTCTGCTCTGCTTTTGATTGCTTTGTAAGGGTGTAAAATCAACACTGTGACATGACCAAAATGGAAGCCATCCAAAACCTATCATGAAAAACTGTTTGGGTGCCCTCCTTACCATGTTAGAGACTTTCTGGGGTGGTTTGGTGGAAGTGGAGAATGTGAAAACTGTTTATGGATGACTCTGAGCTGCAGGCTGAAACCTGAAACCAAGGATATGACTGGCTACACCTAGAAGCATTGCTACCTAACCTGGCTTGCCAAGATGGGTGAAGTTTGGTGGGGTGGTTTAAAGTGCCATGGAATTTCACAATGCCCCCATCCCTCCCCAATTTGTGTTAACAATGGTGATTCTTACGTGGAGATAGGAGGAACTGAGCTAAATAGGAGTTCACTGCTCCACCAGTTTCTTCCCAATTGAATTGCGAGCTATCCCTTGTCTTCTTTGGTGATGGACAAAATCAGTAGAGAAAGCAAATAGTTTCTCCAACCCATCAGCTCTAAGATACCTGAAATGCAGTCAATGTTGCACTTGTGTATAGTAGATACAGCCACAGCCATGAACTTTGGGCTAGTATTCCAACAGCTAGAATAAGTGGAATTAATACTGTCATTCAACTTACTGTGGAACTTCTTCCCCTCAAAATTTGGAATTTCTATGAGTACAGGATAATTTGGAATTGCGATGACACTTCTGACGTCATTGCATCAAGAGATGTCACTGCCTCTTCAGTTGAAGGCCTTATTCTCTTCACGAATGGTAGTTGAAATGTATTCATTTCCCTTCATAATGTGTTCCTTACATTGATCACTAGATTCATGCAGTTTTTGTTATAAGGGCATACTTATAGGCTTTGACACCTAAAATGTAAAAAAAAAATTATAATTTCAATTTATAGGCGTTCTGGTCTTCATTATGGACATGAAGCTTTAATTCTTGTATTTAAAATATATTCACACGTTATAAAATACAATAATCATATTTACTCTAATTGAGTAAATTGTAGCAAGCTCTGGCTTGTACATTATGGTATAACTGGGAGTCAGAATATATGTCTAGATAGTCTTCTTTGTTATCGGTTCCTCTCGCCACTTCTCCCACTCTTCTCACCTCTTTTCCTCCTCTTCCTTCTCCCTTTTCTTCCAAAAGAGCTCAATGTTCCTCACTAAAAGTGAGGAACATATTCCTTAATCTGTTAGCACTAGAAAGTTGGGGAAATGCACAATGTAACCCACTGTGATATACATCACAAACATCAACATCTCTCACCCCATCCGTCTGCCTTAAAGTCTGAGATTTTTTTAAAGCCTTTAAGTCATCCCAGTTTTTGACATGTTTCTGTGCATTTTTTCATTTTTCTTTGTGCTTTTTTACTTTTTGGTGCTTGCACCAGGGCTTGTACACAGGTCCTGAGTGCTATCCCTTAGCCTTTGCACTCAAGGATAGTGGTCTACCACTTGAACCACAGCTCTGTTTCCTGATTTTTTGGTGATTAATTGTAGATAAGAGACTTTCTGGTGCATGCTTTCTTTGAACCTTGATTCTCAGAGATCATTCTCTTGAGGATTACAGACATGAGCCACTGGCACCTTGCTCCTTTGAGCTTTTATTCTTCACACATACGCACATAGAGTCTTGTCAACAAGTTGCTGCTGCCATTAACTTTTTAATATAGTTCTTGTTAACACTAGAGTTTTGTTGAGCAGTTAATGTTTAGCTGGCCAAATAGTATCTGCAACATAACTTTCCCCCAAATTACAATGTCCCTTAGTATCTGAAGTGGGTTGGCTCTACAACCCATGTGGCTAATGAAGTTCTTTTGATATAAAACAGTATAATATTTGCATATAAACTACAAACATCCTTCATATGCTTTGTCTTCTCTAGATTGCTTACAGTAAGTAATATAATTGAAATAATGTGTAGCTAGATTTTATACCATATTATAGGGCATTATGACAAGAAAACAGTGTGAATGTGTTTTAGTACAGATGCACTGCTTTTCCCTTAAAGATGTACAATCTGTAATTGGTTGAATTTGCATATGCAGAGTATTTATTTGTGCATTATTTATAGAAACTATGGTGTAAGAAAGTTGGTCTTTGGTAAAATGATGATGGTTCTATGTTGAAACTGAAATGGAATCCAGGAGGAGACTGTGAGTTTTGTGTCTGCATTTAAATGACAGGCAAGATCTTGAGAAATTACTAATAATGTAGCCAATATTGACTGAGAAATCCAATGCATTTCACAAAGAGTGTAAATCTGGCCACATTGTAACGAGTACAACAGAAGGAAAATTGAAAGACTATCTTGTTCCCATTGAAATGAATGTCCACTGTCATCAGGTGTTTGAGCAGGGAGTTGTGGATAGCTCTTTGGCCAAGCAAAGCACATTTTATACGTGTCTGGTAGGACATGCAATAGAATGACACAGCAGCTCTACAAGCTATTGAGCTTTGTTGAGTGATAGTTTTCCCTTCCGTATATCGTTTCAAACTATGGGCTCAAGGAAGTCTGGAACATAAAAATGACTTTTTGTTTTGACAGACCTGGGGCTTGAACTCAGGGCCTGGGCACTGAGTATCTTTTGCTCAAGGCTGGCACTCACCTCTACTCTGAACTATCTGGTGGTTGGAGCTTAGTGTCTTGTAGACTTTTCCTGCCCAGGCTTGCTTTGAACTGTGATCCTCAGATCTCATTTCTGAATAGCTAGGATTGTAGGCATAGGCCACCAGTACCTGACTTCCTGACTTCCTGAATTTGGCTCCTCTGTCCTCTGTCCTCCTCCTCAGGCCCCCTTCCTTCCTTCCTCCTCCTTTTTTCATCTTTCTTCTTTTTTCCCCTTCCTCCTCCTTTTTTCATCTTTCTTCTTTTTTCCCCTTTTCTTCATTGCTTTGCTTTCTGAGAGAATTCAATGATCAGCCAACCATGAAATGGGAAAGTGGACCAAATAAGGCTGGATAATTTATTTGAGCCAAACAGAGGTATTATAATCTATTAAAAATATTTAGCCAAACACACTGTATTCGTGACTTTATCTCATAACCCTGCAGATTGTCTGGTAGTTGCCCAGGACCTGAGGCAGGAAGGCGGACCCATGTGCCTGAACTTTCCAGTCATGTCTTTGCAACTGGTAGTTTTTAATAAAAGAAAAACTCTAACATTGTGAAATTACATCAGTGAAGAAACCATAGCTTTTTATGTTCTTGTATATGCTTTTCTTCTGTGCAATGTTATTCAATGCCCTAAATTTCAGCTACTTTTGAGATATTTTCTTGAATGTTGAGATTAGTCTGGAAATCAGGCTAGGAATAAATGAAATGCTGGTGTGGTAATAAAATTTATGTTACCATTTTATGAATATGAAAATGTCTAATTGTTATAACACAAGGTATCTTTGGATTAAGAAGTCTAGGACATTTTATTCTTTTACACCTTTTTTAAAGCAGGAAAACCTTTGCTTCTACCATCAGTCTTGAGGCAGAAATCCCAGAAAAAAGAATTTTATAATCAGTCACAAAGAATTCCTACACGCATCATGTATCCCTTCCTCATCATTTCCCATTTCTTAGGAGTCTCCACATTGTTTAATTGTAATCAAGTGCAACTAGCATTTTAAAGCTTCACACTGCTTTCACATTTATGGGATATGATGAGAAGATTAAGAATGGTTGAAACTCAAGAGTAAATACAGGAAACTTAAGAGTAGATGTAGAAATGTGACTCCACCAGGCTTTCATGGAGCACACATTACCCCAGTGGGCTTCATGTTGTGGCCATCCATGTATAGAAGAACAAACTAGAAGGTGCACTCTCCCAAACAACCCTCATTCTAGTCAGGCCCCTCTCCTGTACTCTGCTTTGCAATTCTGTAGCAGGAATCTAAACTCTGGTTTCCTTCCATTGCATTGGTGTTGTTTGACCTGACTTTCCCTCAGCTTGGAACTTACGCATATGGGACTCAGGTGGCAGGGCCCTGCCTTTCCAGGGCCTGCACTTAGTATTCAATCTATTGTGGAGCAGAGGGATGTTCATGACCCATAGCAAAACACCTCCCACGTCCCATAAAGTGACATGTTGTTTCTATTAAGGGATCATTTTCTTAAGTGAAATCATGACCAGTCATGATGGCATGGAAGTATACAGAGGCCAAGTGACTATGTGTTACTTTAATTACCAAAGAAGTAACTATTATGATTCCATAATGGTTCAAAGAAGAATTTTAAGACTGAAACAGTGGTTTTATTGTTTCTTTAGTTCAGAAGTAATTGAAATGGAATATGTAAATAGAGTCAAAGTGGACTTTTCCAAGTGAGAAAGAGAAGCCAATTGCACTTCGAAAGAAACTATATGACTATAGCAAGAAAGACATCGCCAATTAACAAATATTTATTTTCCTTTGCTATTCTCTGCTATTTATCCTGTTACATAGTAGTGGAATGAATTAGGAAGAGAGTGATGTAGAGTGCATGGTTTTCCATTGCAACACAAACTCTATCTATCTATCTATCTATCTATCTATCTATCTATCTATCTAACTACCTACCTACCTACCTACCTACCTATATTTTTGCTGTTCCCGGGGTTTGAACTCAGGCTTGGACACAGTCCCTGAGCTTTTTTTGCTTAAGGCTAGCACTCTGTCACTTGAGCAATAGCTCCACTTCCAGCTTTTTGGTGGTTAATTGAAGAGAAGAGTCTCACAGAGTTTTCCTGTCCAGGCTGGGTTAGAACCTCGATCCTCAGATCTCAGCCTCCTGAATAGCTAGGATTACTGGCTACAGCCACTGGCTTCCAGCTTACTTTCCCTATAGTCTTAAACTATATAGGAATCAACTCTTTGGTAAGCTTTTTTCCATTTTTATGTTTATATTACTAATGATTATTTTGTCTCTATTTTCCTATCTTATGATTATTTAATTATAAGACAATTGTTTATTTTTTATTTGATTAGTTATTTAAAGGACGGGTCTTTGGGGCTTTATATCATAGGATCCAAAGGTAGCACTAATGTCTGTGAACCTTAAAATTATACTACCACTTTTTTGATGACCAAAGCTCATTAGAAACTGGAGCCTGTGGCTCAGGCCTGTAATCCCAGATCCTCATGAGTTTGGAGGATTGTGCTTTGAAACCCGCCCTGGGCAGGGAAGTCCATGACATCCATCCTCCATGAACCACCAAAGTACCAGAAATTGTGCTATTTCTCATGGGGTAGCAGGCCAGCATGGAGTGACAAAGCTAAGGGACATAGCCCAGTCTCTGAGTTCAATTTTCAGTGCTGGCTCAAAAACCAAAACCCCACCAAAACACAAATGACCTGAAAGACTCTAGTCCCTGTGCGTAGGAACTAATAATTTGTCCTACAACTGTGAAGGGAAGAGCTTCTGAGTTCTTACAAAAACTATCTTTAAGTATTTGTGCAAAGGAGTTGCCATTTGACAAAGCAGTTTATGAATATGGCCCATCTTAACCCACCTCACCCCTTTCAACATTCTTGCCCCTCCTTCCTCTGCCCAGCCCTTCCGTTTTCTTACTTTTGTAGTATGTACAATGAATTCTTGACTACAATTCCCCCCTTCCCCTTCATTTGTCCCCCGCTCTCCCCTTGCCCCCACTTGATGAGCTGCTGTTTTTCACCCTTATGCTTTGGGAAGTAATGATAAGCACCACCCCCCCGCCGCCAGTACTTCCTCAGAACTTTCTAGATTCCTAAGAGTGGTCATTGTAAATGTCTAACACAAGAATAAATAGGATAGCAAGATATGAGAGGGTTAAAGATATGCTTTAATCATAATCTTTGTGATTCGAATAAAGAAATGTTGTTGAATAAAGACACTGCACATTCCTGTTGGATATTTCTCACAGAGTGAACACAGTGCTGTCCCAACTCTTTTACTATATTTAAGTTTTTGGCTCATCACTGGTATTTGTTTCATAATCTAACAAAAAGATCACGTGTCTCTTGCTAGCGAAAGCTGCAGAGGAGGGAATGCTTATTCTATGAGTAGAGAGAGAAGGAAGGCTGGAGAGATGTTTGTGCTTGTGGAGAAGCTTATTTTATTTTCTTTTTAATAAACGCAGGCCATGTTTGCCACCTCCCGAATTTTGCGCTACTCTTTTCGCTGTCCTAGCTTTGACTTAGTTTGTTTTATGTTCTCGTTTGGTTAGTTCCTTGAACATCCCATCTAATTTACATCTTATTCATTTTTGTGTTGCAGCTTCTGACAACTGTCTTGAGTCCACACTTCTCTAGATTTTTATACCTAGCAGCCATTTGGCTTCTACTTTTCCTGATCTCTCTCTTCCTCTCTCACTACCTGTGCCTAATGTTGAGGTTATAGTATCCAAAATAGCTCAGGCCTCAGCCACCTTGGTGTGTTCATGCTATCTGTCCCTACCTGCCTCAGTGTCTGTACCTTTTGGCTGGTTTCACTCAGATTATGGCCAGAGAATGGCTGAAGTAAATAACAGGAAGGAAGAAAGGAAATGTATGGTGATTAGCAGTTCTTTGAGGGAAATGTTTACCTTTATTCACAAACAGTGTATGTGTTGGTAGTTTTCCTATTGCCAGAGAAAGAGAGTGTTGATTCTAAATGTTAGTTTTTAACATGAGAATCTTAAGCATTATATGTTATAACTCTCAGAAATGTTAGGTGTTTCAGAATCATTAAAAATATTTATTGTCTTTTTTCTCCTTTATTGTCAAAGTGAAGTACAGAGGGGTTACAGTTTCATATGTAATGCAGTGAGTACATTTCTTGTCAAATATGTTAGCTCCTCCTCCCCTCCACATGCCTACCTCTTCCCTCCTGCTTCCCCTTCCACCCACGAGTTGTACGGTTGGTTTACACCAAATGGTTTTGTGAGTATTGTGTTTGGAGTTGTTTGTATTTTTATCCTTTGTCTATTGATTTTGATATTTACTTTCTCTTCCCTAGCTCTAACACACGTATATACAGTATCCAGGGTGCTCAGATGAGATACAGTGATAGTGGGGGTAAAACCACAGGAAGGGAATACGAGAGAAAATAAAAAGGGTACGGATTCATATCGCATGTTGAAAATAATTACAATAATGATATACCACTTGTTTCCATAACATGGAGCTCATTTCACTTAGCATCATCTTAAGTGTCCATAAGGGCATAGCTATTGGGCTATTATGACTTCGGCTTTGACTAGCCTAAACATGTTCTAATTATTCCAAAAAAAATTTACTATGTGAAGTGAGCCAGACCTAAAGAAACATAGACTGTATTGTTTTCCTCATAGGAAAAACATTTTTTTTCTTATTGTCAAAGTGATGTACAGAGAGGTTACAGTTGCATATGTTAGGCATTGGATACATTTCTTGTACTCTTTGTTACCTCCTCCCTCACTTACCCTCCCCTCCCCCTGCCCCTCTCCCCCCAGAGTTGTTCACTTGGCTTACACCAAACAGTTTTGAAAGCATTGCCTTTGTAGTCATTTGTCTTTTTATCTTGTATCTCTCGGTTTTGGTATTCCCTTTCACTTTCCTAATTCTAATACCAGTATATACAGTTTCCAAAGTACTCAAATAAGATAAACTGATAGTGAAGGTACAACCGCAGGAAGGGGATACAAGAGCATCATCAACAGTAGAAGCCACAGTTACACATGGCATGTTGAAAGTAATTACAGCAGTGATATAACAGTTGTTTCCATAAAATGGAGGTTGTTTCACTTAGCCTCATCTTATGTGTTCATAAGAGTATTGCTGTTGGGCTCTTGTGATCCTCTGCTGTGACTAGCCTAAACCTGAGCTAACTATTCCCTATGAGAATAGGGAATCCTATTCATAGCATAGAATCCATGTTTCTTTGGGTCTGGCTCACTTCACTTAGGATAATTTTTTCCAAGTCCTTTCATTTCCTTACAAATGCGGCAATGTCATTCTTTGAGACAGAGGTATGAAATTCCATTGTGTATATGTACCACATTTTCCTGATCCATTCATCTACTGAGCGTTACTGGGTGGGATCCATATTTTAGCTATGCCAAATTGTGCTGTGATGAATATTGTTGTGCTGGTGGCTTTTGTGTGTTCTTCTCTGTGGTCTTTGGGTAGATGCCAAATGTGGGGCTGCTGGATCATAAGGGAGCTCTATGTTTACCTTCTGAGAAATCTCCATACCACTTGCCAGAGTGGCTGAACAAGTTTACATTCCCACCAACGATGAAGTAGGGTTCCCTTTTGTCCACATCCCCTCCAACATTTATTATTGTTAGTTTTCTTGATATAGGTCATTCTTACTGGGGTGAGATGGAATCTCAATGTTGTTTTGATTTGCATTTCTTTTATGGCCAGAGATGTAGAGCACTTTTTCATATGACTCTTGGCCATTCTCATTTCCTCATCAGACAAGTCTCTTTGTAAGTCTTTAGCCCACTTGTTGAGGGGGCTGTTGGTTCTTTGCGGTTTTGTTTTGGAGGAATTTAATTTTTTGTAGTTCTGCATATATTTTAGATATGAGGTCTTTGTTCATTGTATGGCTGATAAAGATCTTTTCCCAATCTGTAGGCTTTCCATTCATCTTGTGAGCTATGTCCTTTGCCCTGCAGAAGCTCAGCAATTTGATGCAATCCCATTTGCTCGTCCTTTTTGTGATTTGTAGCATTTATGGCTCTTTGTTAAGGAAGGTCTGTCCTGTGCCAAGGAGCCCAAGTGTTTCTCCTACTTCTTTTAGTGCTTTCAAGGTATCTGTTATAATTTCAAGATCTTTGATCCATGTGGAATTGATTTTGGTGCAGGATGATATATAAGGATCTAATTTTGCTTTGTTGTGGGTGTTGAACCAGTTTTGCCATCACCATTTGTTAAAGAGGCTATCTTTCTTCCATCGTATTTTTTTAGCTCCTCTATCAAAGATTAAGGGGGCTTAGTTCTGTGTGTTCACTGCTGGATCTTCAATTCTGTTCCATTGGTCTTCAGGCCTGTTCCATTGCCAATTCCAAGCTGTTTTTATAGCTATAGCTTTATAATACAGCTTGAAGTTTGGTATTGTAATTCCTCCGGCATTGTTCTTTCTGCTTAGGATTGTTTTTGCTAGACGGGGGGTCATTTATTTTTCCATATAAATTTCTGGATTGCTTCCTCAATTTCATTAAAAAATGGTTTTGGGATATTAGTGGGTATTGCATGGAATTTGTAGATAGCTTTTGGCAATATTGCCATTTTGACTATATTAATCTTCCCAATCGAGGAGCATGGGAGGTTTTTCCATTTCCTTAGTTCTTTTTTTTTTTTTTTTCAAATTTTTATTATCAAAGTGATGTACAGAAAGGTTACAGTTTCATATTTTAGGCACTGGATACATTTCTTGTACAGTTTGTTACCTTGTCCCTCATACCCCTCTCCCTCCTCCCCCTTTCCCTTCCCCCCCCCCACGGAGATGTTCAGTTCACTTACACCAAACAGTCTAATCATAGAGGTCTTTCACTTCTTTGGTTAAGGTTATTTCTAGGTATTTTATGTTTTTGAGACTATTGCAAAGGGAGTTGCTTTCCTGACTTCAGCCTCTGTCTTCGTGTTATTAGCATATAGAAAGGCTGTTGATTTTCGAGGGTTTATTTTATATCCTGCAACTTTGCCAAAGTTTTGGATCTGCTCTAGTAGCTAGGGAGTAGAGTCTATGGTGTTCATTAGGTATAGGATCGTGTAATCTGCAAAGAGAGAAAGCTTAACTTCATCTTTTCCTATTTGGATCCCCTTTTTGTTTTCTTCTTGCCTAATTGCTCTGGCTAGGAATGTTAAAGAGGAGGGGAGAGAGCAGACATCTCAATCTTGCTCCTGATTTTCAAAGGAATGGCTTTGGCTTTACACCATTTAGAATTATGCTTGCTGTTGGTTTGTAATAAACTGCCTTTATTATATTCAGGAATGTTCCTTGGAATCCCAATTTCTCCAGGATTTTTATCATAAATGGGTACTGGATTTTATCGAACGCCTTTTCTGCATCCAGAGATATAACCATGTGGTTCTTTACCTTGCTCTGGTTGATGTGGTGGATTACATTAATTGACTTGCGTATATTGAACCAACTTTGCATCCCTGGGATGGATCCAGTTTGAACATAGTGTATGATATTTTTGATGACCTGTTGAAGTCGATTGGACAGAATTTTGTTGAGAATTTTTGCATCTATGTTCATCAGGGAAATCGTTCTATAGTTCTGTTTTGTTGATGAGTCCCTGCCTGGTTTTGGGATGAGGGCTATACTGGCTTCATAGAATAAGTCTGGTAGTGAACGTTCTCTTTCAATTTCATTGAAGATTTTGAAAAATATTGGTGTGACTTCTGTTTTGAAAGCCTTGTAGAATTCTGCTGTGAATCCATCTGGACATGGGCTTTTCTCTTTTTTTTTTTTTTTTTTTTTTTTTTTATGGGCTTTTCTCTGATGGGAAATCACTTATTGCTGTTTCTATTTCAAGGCTGGGTATGAGTCTGTTTAGAAGGTTTAAATCTTCATGGTTGAGTTTGGGGGTATCAATTTTTTCTAGAAAATCATCCATTTCTTCCAGGTTCTCGAATTTGTTGGCACAAAGGTTTGCAAAATAGTCCCTTATTGTATTCTGAATTTTGGTTGTTTCTGTGGTGATGTTACCTGTTTTATCTCGGATCTTGTTTATGTGGGGGTGCTGCCATCGTTTTTTGGTCAGGTTTGCTAGGAATTTGACTATCTTGTTAATATTCTCAAAGAACCAAGTCTTTGTTTTGTTGATTGTTGCGATGTTTTTTTTTCTCCCTCTCAAGTATATTTAATTCTGATTCGATTTTAATTATTTGCTTCCATCTATTGCCTTGGGGGTATGGCTTCTTGTTCTCTTTTGAGAAGATTAAGGTGATTCCGTAAGTTGTTGAGTTGCTGTTTATCCAGATTGTTGGTGTAGGCACTCAGATATAAATTTTCGTCTGAGTACTGCCTTTGCTGTGTCCCAAAGGAGGTGGTACTTTGTGCACTCACCTTGGTTGAATGCCATAAATATTGAATTACTGGTCTAATTTCTTCAATGACCCACTGATGGTTCAGCAGTGTGTTGCTTAGTCTCCATGGATTGTATCATTTTGTGTGGTGGCTGTTTGAGTTGAGCTTTAATTTTAATCTATTGTGGTCTGAGGGAAGGCAGGGAATGATTTTGATACTTCTGAATTTGTACAGATTTTCTTTGTGCCCTAAGATGTGATATATTTTGGAGAATGTTTCATGGGCTGCTGAAAAGAATGTGTATTCTGGTATTGCTTGATGGAATATTCTGTAGATGTTGGTTAAGTCTAGTTGGTCTATGCAGTTGATTAGTTCTGTGGATTCTTTGGTCAGTTTTTGGCCTGTTGGTCTGTCCAGAGGTGACAGTGGAGTGTTAAAGTCTCCAACAATCAATGTGTTTGGGACTATGAGTGATTTTAGAGTCAGTAGTGTTGGTTTGATGAAGTTGGGTTCTCCTGTATTTGGTGTGTGGATATTTAAGATGGTTATATCCTCCTGTAGGAGACATCGCTTTATTAGTATGTAGTAACCTTCTTTGTCTCTTCTTACCATTTTTAATTTGAAGTCGATTTTATCTGATGCTAGAATTCCACTCCAGCCTGCATTTGGGGGCCATTTATTGGTAGATTTTATTCCAGCCTTTCACCTTTAGAAGAAGTTTGCTTTTGCTAGATAGATGTGTCTCTTGGAGGCAGCAGAAAGACGGATCTTGATTTTTGATCCAAGTAATGAGCCTATGTCGTTTGAATGAAGAATTAAGTCCATTAATGTTGAGAGTTAGGTTTGAGAGATGATCATTTGTCCTTTCATTGTAGCTATCTTGTTAAAAGCTGTGTCTTCCCAATTCTTGATCTAATATTCTGGTTTTCTATTTAGGGTTCATTTCTCTGTCTGTATTGGGATCTTGATTATTTTCCCTGTATAGTACATCTTTGAGGATTTTCTGTAAAGCTGGTTTGGTGGAGATACATTGTTTCAGTTTTTCCTTCCTGTGGAAGACTTTTATTTGACCTTCAGCTATGAATGAGAGTTTAGCTGGGTACAGCATTCTTGGTTGATATTTATTATTATTTAGGGTTTGGCATACCTCATTCCAGGATCTCCTTGCTTTTCATGGTCTCTGCTGAGAAGTCTGGGGTAATTCTGCTTGCTTTTCCTTTATTTGTGATTACTTTCTTCTCCGTAACATCTTTAAGGATTCTTTCCTTGGACTCTACTGATCCTGTTATGATCACAATGTGTCAGTGGGATGTCCTATTCTGATCTGGTCGCTTTGGGGTTCTAAATGCTTCTTGTATCTGTATCGGCCTACCTTCCTGGATAGTTGGGAAGTTCTTGGCTAATATTCTGTTAAATAGGTTGCATATTCCATTAACTTCTTTCTCCTGGTTTTTCTCAATTCCTATTCGCCTCAAATAGTGCTTCCTGCTTGTGTCTTGGAGCTCCTGGAGTGATCTGTTTTATCGATTGGATTGGTTTTGTATTTTTGTGTGACATTTCTCCATAGATTCTAGGGAATCTTCAGCTCCTGAGATTTGATCCTCTGCTTCACCTACTTGAGACTGTAGGCTAGTTACTTGATTTTGAATCTCTTTTCCTTCAGACTGGTCTTTCCTGATGATTTCCATGTCCTTGCTAGAAGTATCTCTTAGGTCCTGCATGGACATCTTTACATTATTAATTTGGTTTTGAGTGCTGTCTCTCAAATCTTTTAGCTGGGTAGTTATCTTTTCATATGACTCTTGAAGTTCATTTATCTTTCTCTTTGTTGAGGCCATGAAATCATCTATTACTTTATGGATGGATTGATGTATGGATGGATTCAAACTTTTCATTTAACATGTTTATCAGTAGACTTTGTAGAGCATTTTGAGGGTTCTCTTCTATGTCTTTGATTGACTGCTCTGCTTCCTGCTTGTTTTGAGTGGGAGATATGACTGCATTGTTTGCCATCTTGTGTTTCTTCTGCCCATTTGGATTGGGAATGCCTATCTAAGAGCACCTGTGAGCACTGTTTAAGACCCAAAGCAGACCTTACCAAGCACTGTTGTGTAAATCTTAGAAGTTCACAATTATACACAGATACTTGGTATAACTGTATATAAAATTAGATTTGGTGTTCCTAAAAATACAATTTCAAAATAACAACCATTCCTGTATTCAATAGTTAATAAGTACTGTTAAAATACTATGAGTTGGATTTCTCTATAAACCACTTTGAATCACTTGGATTGAACAGGGATATCCTCTATCCAATAACCCAGCAATGATATTCATAGGCAGCATCATCACTGTCATGCAGATCTCCAAGAGCAGAGGCAGCTTGGCATCAAGTACGGAGACCTTTGTGTAGCGGACAGCACAAGAGGGGAGCCTTCGCCATATGATTGGTTTCCGGGAACTTCAAAAAACAAGTAACGTGTAAACACTTTGAACTCCCTCTGTCCAACCTCATACCTGACACACTCATGCAACCGCACATGAACAAAAAATTCCTCACAGGCGAGCCGACTCTCTCTCTCTCTCTTTCTCTCTCTTCCTCCCCGCCACCCCCACATGCTCACTATAACACACTGTGCCGGGTCCTCCTGGATCTACATCCACATACCTATTTGCACATATGCAGACTTAGGCTTAGGAAGCACACTCTTGTACAGCATCAGGAACACACGCATGTAGGCAAGCAGGGGCACACACACGCACACGTGAGCGCACCCAGTACACAGTGGCTTGGAAGGTGCTAAGGGGTTTTCGAGGACTGTGGCCTACTTGCTCAAGTCCAGGGTGTTGTTCTCGTGGTGGGCGTGGCTAAGAAGCCCAGCGCTGCTTACTGGACAGTCCATTGGCACTTGGGCCTCCCCCTGCTGTCCTCACCAGTCTCCCATTCCCTGAACCATGCAGCTTCGGAGACCTGGGTAGCAACAAACTCTTCGGGAAAGCAATCAAGGCAGAAATGTCAATGTAACAGGACCACATGATTACGCCCCAGTAGTGCCCCAACCAAGGATGGCATTCGTTACCCCTCAGGTCTACACCCCTAAAGCCCAGCGCTGCGCGCAGAGAATGGGGCAGGCCTGTGCCCCAGAATCCCTTGCCTCTTCTCCCTTCTACTTGGTCCCAGGGTGGTGGGGCGCCCAACCTGGCCTTCCTAGCCACCACCTGCCATCTGCAGCTGAGTTCCTGAGGCTTGTCCCCTGCACACATACCTCCTTTGCTGATAACTCCCTCCGAGTTCGCTCTCCTAGCCCTCCTGTCCCTGCCTTGCTGCTCTGGACTGCTTTCAACTCACACATGCCTCTGCGTCACTGCCTCTTTGCCTCTGCCTCTGCTTCCCAATTTCCCCCTCCTCCTCTTGAGGTTCACAGGCTGCACACCTCCCCATGCACCTCTTCACTTCTTCTGGGGAAATTACAACTGCCCCACCCTGGCCTAGCCCTTCTTATCTTCTCCAAATCTCCCTCTGCTCTCACCCTCTGCACACCTGGGATCTCTCAGTCCTCTGGTGAACACCAATCCCCATTTATCTAATCTGTTGTCTGCCTGCTCTGTGCCCAAGCCCCTCTGCTCCTTTTCTGTGCACAGGAGGTTTGTGACAAAGGTAGGAGGGAAGCGGCACTCCTTTCCTGCCTTCTGGTTTAATGACTGACATCCGATTGGTCTGGAAACGGCCTCTGCCCCCTTGGCCAAGACCACCTGAAGACTTGCCTGGCTTGCTAGGCAGCAGCCCTGTGTTTTTCTGAGCAGGAAGGACTGCACATATGCGACCCACTATGCAGAAAAGCCTCCAGGGGGTGGCCGGATATTTTGTTTCTCCATTCCTTGCCCACTTTGTTGATGTGTGCTTTCATTTGCATTCCAACAGGAACAGCCTTAAGGGAGGGGTAGTGAGGCTGCTTACAGGTAGGCAGTTGGTGCTCACAGGCCAGCAGGGCCTCCTGGTGCCTCACTAACAGTGCATTTGCACCTGGGGTGCTGGGAAGCCTCTGGGCAGTGCCCATATGGTTTGGAGCTCTGTGACATGGCCAGGTACTAGGCGCCTCCTGCTGACTTGAGCCAGTGTTCCAACTGGAGTTGCCATAGCAAAAAGGGCACAGGGCCCCTTGGGGGTTTGCTGTAAGTTCTCACTAGTTCTCACAGGCCTTCGGGGATGCACAGGATGTGTAGAGCCGCACATCCCTCCCCTGACCATTCTGCTGGG
>NW_025960534.1:0-53015 GCF_023159225.1 Perognathus longimembris pacificus
CAGTATTTCCTGGTATGGTTACTGTACTGGTAACTCCCCAAAAGAATCTGGATTGTGGTGAGGGAACAGAGAAAAAAGCTCATTTAGGACCTGCACTTACGAAGGGGGTAGGCAGCTGTATATCAGGGAGTAAACCTTCTGAGAATAAACACAGCTGGAACTTGTTAAGGTAATTACACAGGGGAAAGGATAATGTACTGGGAACTCCTCAGAAGAATCTGATTTGTGGTGAGGGCAGAGAGATAAAAGCTCATTAAGAACGACATGAACATGCTGCGTAGGTAGCTGTTTATCAGTAAATATCTCCACTGAGATTAAGAAAAGCAGTAGCTTAATAAATTAAGTACTTCCTGGTATGGTTACTGTACTGGTATCTCCCAAAAGAATCTGGATTGTGGTGAGGGAACAGAGAAAAAAGCTCATTTAGGACCTGCACTTACGAAGGGGGTAGGCAGCTGTATATCAGGAGTAAACCTTCTGAGAATAAAAACAGCTGGAGCTTGTTAAGGTAATTACACAGGGGAAAGGATAATGTACTGAGAACTCCTCAGAAGAATCTGATTTGTGGTGAGGCAGAGAGATAAAAGCTCATTTAGGAACGACATGAACATGCTGCGTAGGTAGCTGTTTATCAGTAAATATCTCCACTGAGATTAAGAAAAAGCAGTAGCTTAATAAATTAAGTACTTCCTGGTATGGTTACTGTACTGGTAACTCCCCAAAAGAATCTGGATTGTGGTGAGGGAACAGAGAAAAAAGCTCATTTAAGACCTGCACTTACGAAGGGGGTAAGCAGCTGTATATCAGGGAGTAAACCTTCTGAGAATAAAAACTGCTGGAGCATGTTAAAGTAATTACACAGGGGAAAGGATAATGTACTGGGAACTCCTCAGAAGAATCTGATTGTGGTGAGGGCAGAGAGATAAAAGCTCATTTAGGAACGACATGAACATGCTGGGTAGGTAGCTGTTTATCAGTAAATATCTCCACTGAGATTAAGAAAAGCAGTAGCTTAATAAATTAAGTACTTCCTGGTATGGTTACTGTACTGATAACTCCCCAAAAGAATCTGGATTGTGGTGAGGGAACAGAGAAAAAAGCTCATTTAGGACCTGCACTTACGAAGGGGGTAGGCAGCTGTATATCAGGGAGTAAACCTTCTGAGAATAAACACAGCTGGAACTTGTTAAGGTAATTACACAGGGGAAAGGATAATGTACCTGGGAACTCCTCAGAAGAATCTGATTTGTGGTGAGGGCAGAGAGATAAAAGCTCATTAAGAACGACATGAACATGCTGCGTAGGTAGCTGTTTATCAGTAAATATCTCCACTGAGATTAAGAAAAGCAGTAGCTAATAAATTAAGTACTTCCTGGTATGGTTACTGTACTGGTATCTCCCCAAAAGAATCTGGATTGTGGTGAGGGAACAGAGAAAAAAGCTCATTTAGGACCTGCACTTACGAAGGGGGTAGGCAGCTGTATATCAGGGAGTAAACCTTCTGAGAATAAAAACAGCTGGAGCTTGTTAAGGTAATTACACAGGGAAAGGATAATGTACTGAGAACTACTCAGAAGAATCTGATTTGTGGTGAGGGCAGAGAGATAAAAGCTCATTTAGGAACGACATGAACATGCTGCGTAGGTAGCTGTTTATCAGTAAATATCTCCACTGAGATTAAGAAAAGCAGTAGCTTAATAAATTAAGTACTTCCTGGTATGGTTACTGTACTGGCAACTCCCCAAAAGAATCTGGATTGTGGTGAGGGAACAGAGAAAAAAGCTCATTGAGGAACTGCACTTACGAAGGGGGTAGGCAGCTGTATATCAGGGAGTAAACCTTCTGAGAATAAAAACAGCTGGAGCTTGTTAAGGTAATTACACAGGGGAAAGGATAATGTACTGGGAACTCCTCAGAAGAATCTGATTTGTGGTGAGGGCAGAGAGATAAAAGCTCATTTAGGAACGACATGAACATGCTGCGTAGGTAGCTGTTTATCAGTAAATATCTCCACTGAGATTAAGAAAAGCAGTAGCTTAATAAATTAAGTACTTCCTGGTATGGTTACTGTACTGGTAACTCCCCAAAAGAATCTGGATTGTGGTGAGGGAACAGAGAAAAAACCTCATTTAGGACCTGCACTTACGAAGGGGGTAGGCAGCTGTATATCAGGGAGTAAACCTTCTGAGAATAAAAACAGCTGGAGCTTGTTAAGGTAATTACACAGGGGAAAGGATGATCTACTGGGAACTCCTCAGAAGAATCTGATTCGTGGTGAGGGGAGCGAGATAAAAGGTCATTTAGGAACGACATGAACATGCTGCGTAGGTAGCTGTTTATCAGTAAATATCTCCACTGAGATTAAGAAAAGCAGTAGCTTAATAAATTAAGTACTTCCTGGTATGGTTACTGTACTGGTAACTCCCAAAAGAATCTGGATTGTGGTGAGGGAACAGAGAAAAAAGCTCATTGAGGAACTGCACTTACGAAGGGGGTAGGCAGCTGTATATCAGGGAGTAAACCTTCTGAGAATAAAAACAGCTGCAGCTTGTTAAGGTAATTACACAGGGGAAAGGATAATGTACTGGGAACTCCTCACAAGAATCTGATTTGTGGTGAGGGGAGAGAGATAAAAGCTCATTTAGGAACTACATGAACATGCTGCGGAGGTAGCTGTTTATCAGTAAATATCTCCACTGAGATTAAGAAAAGCAGTAGCTTAATAAATTAAGTACTTCCTGGTATGGATACTGTACTGGTAACTCCCCAAAAGAATCTGGATTGTGGTGAGGGAACAGAGAAAAAAGCTCATTTAGGACCTGCACTTACGAAGGGGGTAGGCAGCTGTATATCAGGGAGTAAACATTCTGAGAATAAAAACAGCTGGAGCTTGTTAAGGTAATTACACAGGGGAAAGGATAATGTACTGGGAACTCCTCAGAAGAATCTGATTTGTGGTGAGGGGAGAGAGATAAAAGCTCATTTAGGAACGACATGAACATGCTGCGTAGGTAGCTGTTTATCAGTAAATATCTCCACTGAGATTAAGAAAAGCAGTAGCTTAATAAATTCAATATTTCCTGGTATGGTTACTGTAGTGGTAACTCCCCAAAAGAATCTGGATTGTGGTGAGGGAACAGAGAAAAAAGCTCATTTAGGACCTGCACTTACGAAGGGGGTAGGCAGCTGTATATCAGGGAGTAAACCTTCTGAGAATAAAAACAGCCTGAACTTGTTAAGGTAATTACACAGGGGAAAGGATAATGTACTGGGAACTCCTCAGCAGAATCTGATTTGTGGTGAGGGCAGAGAGATAAAAGCTCATTTAGGAACGACATGAACATGCTGCGTAGGTAGCTGTTTATCAGTAAATATCTCCACTTGAGATTAAGAAAAGCAGTAGCTTAATAAATTAAGTACTTCCTGGTATGGTTACTGTACTGGTAACTCCCCAAAAGAATCTGGATTGTGGTGAGGGAACAGAGAAAAAAGCTCATTTAGGACCTGCACTTACGAAGGGGGTAAGCAGCTGTATATCAGGGAGTAAACCTTCTGAGAATAAAAACTGCTGGAGCTTGTTAAAGTAATTACACAGGGGAAAGGATAATGTACTGGGAACTCCTCAGAAGAATCTGATTGTGGTGAGGGCAGAGAGATAAATGCTCATTTAGGAACGACATGAACATGCTGGGTAGGTAGCTGTTTATCAGTAAATATCTCCACTGAGATTAAGAAAAGCAGTAGCTTAATAAATTAAGTACTTCCTGGTATGGTTACTGTACTGATAACTCCCCAAAAGAATCTGGATTGTGGTGAGGGAACAGAGAAAAAAGCTCATTTAGGACCTGCACTTACGAAGGGGGTAGGCAGCTGTATATCAGGGAGTAAACCTTCTGAGAATAAACACAGCTGGAACTTGTTAAGGTAATTACACAGGGGAAAGGATAATGTACTGGGAACTCCTCAGAAGAATCTGATTTGTGGTGAGGGCAGAGAGATAAAAGCTCATTAGGAACGACATGAACATGCTGCGTAGGTAGCTGTTTATCAGTAAATATCTCCACTGAGATTAAGAAAAGCAGTAGCTTAATAAATTAAGTACTTCCTGGTATGGTTACTGTACTGGTATCTCCCCAAAAGAATCTGGATTGTGGTGAGGGAACAGAGAAAAAAGCTCATTTAGGACCTGCACTTACGAAGGGGGTAGGCAGCTGTATATCAGGGAGTAAACCTTCTGAGAATAAAAACAGCTGGAGCTTGTTAAGGTAATTACACAGGGGAAAGGATAATGTACTGAGAACTCCTCAGAAGAATCTGATTTGTGGTGAGGGCAGAGAGATAAAAGCTCATTTAGGAACGACATGAACATGCTGCGTAGGTAGCTGTTTATCAGTAAATATCTCCACTGAGATTAAGAAAAGCAGTAGCTTAATAAATTAAGTACTTCCTGGTATGGTTACTGTACTGGTAACTCCCCAAAAGAATCTGGATTGTGGTGAGGGAACAGAGAAAAAACCTCATTTAGGACCTGCACTTACGAAGGGGGTAGGCAGCTGTATATCAGGGAGTAAACCTTCTGAGAATAAAAACAGCTGGAGCTTGTTAAGGTAATTACACAGGGGAAAGGATAATGTACTGGGAACTCCTCACAAGAATCTGATTTGTGGTGAGGGGAGAGAGATAAAAGCTCATTTAGGAACTACATGAACATGCTGCGTAGGTAGCTGTTTATCAGTAAATATCTCCACTGAGATTAAGAAAAGCAGTAGCTTAATAAATTAAGTACTTCCTGGTATGGATACTGTACTTGTAACTCCCCAAAAGAATCTGGATTGTGGTGAGGGAACAGAGAAAAAAGCTCATTTAGGACCTGCACTTACGAAGGGGGTAGGCAGCTGTATATCAGGGAGTAAACATTCTGAGAATAAAAACAGCTGGAGCTTGTTAAGGTAATTACACAGGGGAAAGGATAATGTACTGGGAACTCCTCAGAAGAATCTGATTTGTGGTGAGGGGAGAGAGATAAAAGCTCATTTAGGAACGACATGAACATGCTGCGTAGGTAGCTGTTTATCAGTAAATATCTCCACTGAGATTAAGAAAAGCAGTAGCTTAATAAATTCAGTATTTCCTGGTATGGTTACTATAGTGGTAACTCCCCAAAAGAATCTGGATTGTGGTGAGGGAACAGAGAAAAAAGCTCATTTAGGACCTGCACTTACGAAGGGGGTAGGCAGCTGTATATCAGGGAGTAAACCTTCTGAGAATAAAAACAGCCTGACCTTGTTAAGGTAATTACACAGGGGAAAGGATAATGTACTGGGAACTCCTCAGCAGAATCTGATTTGTGGTGAGGGCAGAGAGATAAAAGCTCATTTAGGAACGACATGAACATGCTGCGTAGGTAGCTGTTTATCAGTAAATATCTCCACTGAGATTAAGAAAAGCAGTAGCTTAATAAATTAAGTACTTCCTGGTATGGTTACTGTACTGGTAACTCCCCAAAAGAATCTGGATTGTGGTGAGGGAACAGAGAAAAAAGCTCATTTAGGACCTGCACTTACGAAGGGGGTAAGCAGCTGTATATCAGGGAGTAAACCTTCTGAGAATAAAAACTGCTGGAGCTTGTTAAAGTAATTACACAGGGGAAAGGATACTGTACTGGGAACTCCTCAGAAGAATCTGATTGTGGTGAGGGCAGAGAGATAAATGCTCATTTAGGAACGACATGAACATGCTGGGTAGGTAGCTGTTTATCAGTAAATATCTCCACTGAGATTAAGAAAAGCAGTAGCTTAATAAATTAAGTACTTCCTGGTATGGTTACTGTACTGATAACTCCCCAAAAGAATCTGGATTGTGGTGAGGGAACAGAGAAAAAATCTCATTTAGGACCTGCACTTACGAAGGGGGTAGGCAGCTGTATATCAGGGAGTAAACCTTCTGAGAATAAACACAGCTGGAACTTGTTAAGGTAATTACACAGGGGAAAGGATAATGTACTGGGAACTCCTCAGAAGAATCTGATTTGTGGTGAGGGCAGAGAGATAAAAGCTCATTTAGGAACGACATGAACATGCTGCGTAGGTAGCTGTTTATCAGTAAATATCTCCACTGAGATTAAGAAAAGCAGTAGCTTAATAAATTAAGTACTTCCTGGTATGGTTACTGTACTGGTATCTCCCCAAAAGAATCTGGATTGTGGTGAGGGAACAGAGAAAAAAGCTCATTTAGGACCTGCACTTACGAAGGGGGTAGGCAGCTGTATATCAGGGAGTAAACCTTCTGAGAATAAAAACAGCTGGAGCTTGTTAAGGTAATTACACAGGGGAAAGGATAATGTACTGGGAACTCCTCAGAAGAATCTGATTTGTGGTGAGGGCAGAGAGATAAAAGCTCATTTAGGAACGACATGAACATGCTGCGTAGGTAGCTGTTTATCAGTAAATATCTCCACTGAGATTAAGAAAAGCAGTAGCTTAATAAATTAAGTACTTCCTGGTATGGTTACTGTACTGGTAACTCCCCAAAAGAATCTGGATTGTGGTGAGGGAACAGAGAAAAAACCTCATTTAGGACCTGCACTTACGAAGGGGGTAGGCAGCTGTATATCAGGGAGTAAACCTTCTGAGAATAAAAACAGCTGGAGCTTGTTAAGGTAATTACACAAGGGAAAGGATAATGTACTGGGAACTCCTCAGAAGAATCTGATTTGTGGTGAGGGCAGAGAGATAAAAGCTCATTTAGGAACGACATGAACATGCTGCTTAGGTAGCTGTTTATCAGTAAATATCTCCACTGAGATTAAGAAAAGCAGTAGCTTAATAAATTAAGTACTTCCTGGTATGGTTACTGTACTGGTAACTCCCCAAAAGAATCTGGATTGTGGTGAGGGAACAGAGAAAAAAGCTCATTTAGGACCTGCACTTACGAAGGGGGTAGGCAGCTGTATATCAGGGAGTAAACCTTCTGAGAATAAAAACAGCTGGAGCTTGTTAAGGTAATTACACAGGGGAAAGGATAATGTACTGGGAACTCCTCAGAAGAATCTGATTTGTGGTGAGGGCAGAGAGATAAAAGCTCATTTAGGAACGACATGAACATGCTGCGTAGGTAGCTGTTTATCAGTAAATAACTCCACTGAGAATAAGAAAAGCAGTAGCTTAATAAATTAAGTACTTCCTGGTATGGTTACTGTACTGGTAACTCCCCAAAAGAATCTGGATTGTGGTGAGGGAACAGAGAAAAAAGCTCATTTAGGACCTGCACTTACGAAGGGGGTAAGCAGCTGTATATCAGGGAGTAAACCTTCTGAGAATAAAAACTGCTGGAGCTTGTTAAAGTAATTACACAGGGGAAAGGATAATGTACTGGGAACTCCTCAGAAGAATCTGATTGTGGTGAGGGGAGAGAGATAAAAGCTCATTTAGGAACTACATGAACATGCTGCGTAGGTAGCTGTTTATCAGTAAATATCTCCACTGAGATTAAGAAAAGCAGTAGCTTACTAAATTAAGTACTTCCTGGTATGGTTACAGTACTGATAACTCCCCAAAAGAATCTGGATTGTGGTGAGGGAACAGAGAAAAAAGCTCATTTAGGACCTGCACTTACGAAGGGGGTATGCAGCTGTATATCAGGGAGTAAACCTTCTGAGAATAAACACAGCTGGAACCTGTTAAGGTAATTACACAGGGGAAAGGATAATGTACTGGGAACTCCTCAGAAGAATCTGATTTGTGGTGAGGGCAGAGAGATAAAAGCTCATTTAGGAAAGACATGAACATGCTGCGTAGGTAGCTGTTTATCAGTAAATATCTCCACTGAGATTAAGAAAAGCAGTAGCTTAATAAATTAAGTACTTCCTGGTATGGTTACTGTACTGGTAACGTCCCAAAAGAATCTGGATTGTGGTGATTGAACAGAGAAAAAAGCTCATTTAGGACCTGCACTTACGAAGGGGGTAGGCAGCTGTATATCAGGGAGTAAACCTTCTGAGAATAAAAACAGCTGGAGCTTGTTAAGGTAATTACACAGGGGAAAGGATAATGTACTGGGAACTCCTCAGAAGAATCGGATTTGTGGTGAGGGCAGAGAGATAAAAGCTCATTTAGGAACGACATGAACATGCTGCGTAGGTAGCTGTTTATCAGTAAATATCTCCACTGAGATTAAGAAAAGCAGTAGCTTAATAAATTAAGTACTTCCTGGTATGGTTACTGTACTGGTAACTCCCCAAAAGAATCTGGATTGTGGTGAGGGAACAGAGAAAAAAGCTCATTTAGGACCTGCACTTACGAAGGGGGTAGGCAGCTGTATATCAGGGAGTAAACCTTCTGAGAATAAAAACAGCTGGAGCTTGTTAAGGTAATTACACAGGGGAAAGGATAATGTACTGGGAACTCCTCAGAAGAATCTGATTTGTGGTGAGGGCAGAGCGATAAAAGCTCATTTAGGAACGACATGAACATGCTGCGTAGGTAGCTGTTTATCAGTAAATATCTCCACTGAGATTAAGAAAAGCAGTAGCTTAATAAATTAAGTACTTCCTGGTATGGTTACTGTACTGGTAACTCCCCAAAAGAATCTGGATTGTGGTGAGGGAACAGAGAAAAAAGCTCATTTAGGACCTGCACTTACGAAGGGGGTAGGCAGCTGTATATCAGGGAGTAAACCTTCTGAGAATAAAAACAGCTGGAGCTTGTTAAGGTAATTACACAGGGGAAAGGATAATGTACTGGGAACTCCTCAGAAGAATCTGATTTGTGGTGAGGGCAGAGAGATAAAAGCTCATTTAGGATCGACATGAACATGCTGCGTAGGTAGCTGTTTATCAGTAAATATCTCCACTGAGAGTAAGAAAAGCAGTAGCTTAATAAATTAAGTACTTCCTGGTATGGTTAGTGTACTGGTAACTCCCCAAAAGAATCTGGATTGTGGTGAGGGAACAGAGAAAAAAGCTCATTTAGGACCTGCACTTACGAAGGGGGTAGGCAGCTGTATATCAGGGAGTAAACCTTCTGAGAATAAAAACAGCTGGAGCTTGTTAAGGTAATTACACAGGGGAAAGGATAATGTACTGGGAACTCCTCAGAAGAATTTGATTTGTGGTGAGGGCAGAGAGATAAAAGCTCATTTAGGAACGACATGAACATGCTGCGTAGGTAGCTGTTTATCAGTAAATATCTCCACTGAGATTAAGAAAAGCAGTAGCTTAATAAATTAAGTACTTCCTGGTATGGTTACTGTACTGGTAACGTCCCAAAAGAATCTGGATTGTGGTGATTGAACAGAGAAAAAAGCTCATTTAGGACCTGCACTTACGAAGGGGGTAGGCAGCTGTATATCAGGGAGTAAACCTGCTGAGAATAAAAACAGCTGGAGCTTGTTAAGGTAATTACACAGGGGAAAGGATAATGTACTGGGAACTCCTCAGAAGAATCTGATTTGTGGTGAGGGCAGAGAGATAAAAGCTCATTTAGGAACGACATGAACATGCTGCGTAGGTAGCTGTTTATCAGTAAATATCTCCACTGAGATTAAGAAAAGCAGTAGCTTAATAAATTAAGTACTTCCTGGTATGGTTACTGTACTGGGAACTCCCCAAAAGAATCTGGATTGTGGTGAGGGAACAGAGAAAAAAGCTCATTTAGGACCTGCACTTACGAAGGGGGTAGGCAGCTGTATATCAGGGAGTAAACCTTCTGAGAATAAAAACAGCTGGAGCTTGTTAAGGTAATTACACAGGGGAAAGGATAATGTACTGGGAACTCCTCAGAAGAATCTGATTTGTGGTGAGGGCAGAGAGATAAAAGCTCATTTAGGAACGACATGAACATGCTGCGTAGGTAGCTGTTTATCAGTAAATATCTCCACTGAGATTAAGAAAAGCAGTAGCTTAATAAATTAAGTACTTCCTGGTATGGTTACTGTACTGGTAACTCCCCAAAAGAATCTGGATTGTGGTGAGGGAACAGAGAAAAAAGCTCATTTAGGACCTGCACTTACGAAGGGGGTAGGCAGCTGTATATCAGGGAGTAATCCTTCTGAGAATAAAAACAGCTGGAGCTTGTTAAGGTAAATACACAGGGGAAAGGATAATGTACTGGGAACTCCTCAGAAGAATCGGATTTGTGGTGAGGGCAGAGAGATAAAAGGTCATTTAGGAACGACATGAACATGCTGCGTAGGTAGCTGTTTATCAGTAAATATCTCCACTGAGATTAAGAAAAGCAGTAGCTTAATAAATTAAGTACTTCCTGGTATGGTTACTGTACTGGTAACTCCCCAAAAGAATCTGGATTGTGGTGTGGGAACAGAGAAAAAAGCTCATTTAGGACCTGCACTTACGAAGGGGGTAGGCAGCTGTATATCAGGGAGTAAACCTTCTGAGAATAAAAACAGCTGGAGCTTGTTAAGGTAATTACACAGGGGAAAGGATAATGTACTGGGAACTCCTCAGAAGAATCTGATTTGTGGTGAGGGCAGAGAGATAAAAGCTCATTTAGGAACGACATGAACATGCTGCGTAGGTAGCTGTTTATCAGTAAATATCTCCACTGAGATTAAGAAAAGCAGTAGCTTAATAAATTAAGTACTTCCTGGTATGGTTACTGTACTGGTAACTCCCCAAAAGAATCTGGATTGTGGTGAGGGAACAGAGAAAAAAGCTCATTTAGGACCTGCACTTACGAAGGGGGTAGGCAGCTGTATATCAGGGAGTAAACCTTCTGAGAATAAAAACAGCTGGAGCTTGTTAAGGTAATTACACAGGGAAAGGATAATGTACTGGGAACTCCTCAGAAGAATCTGATTTGTGGTGAGGGCAGAGAGATAAACGCTCATTTAGGAACGACATGAACATGCTGCGTAGGTAGCTGTTTATCAGTAAATATCTCCACTGAGATTAGAAAAGCAGTAGCTTAATAAATTAAGTACTTCCTGGTATGGTTACTGTACTGGTAACTCCCCAAAAGAATCTGGATTGTGGTGAGGGAACAGAGAAAAAAGCTCATTTAGGACCTGCACTTACGAAGGGGGTAGGCAGCTGTATATCAGGGAGTAAACCTTCTGAGAATAAAAACAGCTGGAGCTTGTTAAGGTAATTACACAGGGGAAAGGATAATGTACTGGGAACTCCTCAGAAGAATCTGATTTGTGGTGAGGGCAGAGAGATAAAAGCTCATTTAGGATCGACATGAACATGCTGCGTAGGTAGCTGTTTATCAGTAAATATCTCCACTGAGAGTAAGATAAGCAGTAGCTTAATAAATTAAGTACTTCCTGGTATGGTTAGTGTACTGGTAACTCCCCAAAAGAATCTGGATTGTGGTGAGGGAACAGAGAAAAAAGCTCATTTAGGACCTGCACTTACGAAGGGGGTAGGCAGCTGTATATCAGGGAGTAAACCTTCTGAGAATAAAAACAGCTGGAGCTTGTTAAGGTAATTACACAGGGGAAAGGATAATGTACTGGGAACTCCTCAGAAGAATTTGATTTGTGGTGAGGGCAGAGAGATAAAAGCTCATTTAGGAACGACATGAACATGCTGCGTAGGTAGCTGTTTATCAGTAAATATCTCCACTGAGATTAAGAAAAGCAGTAGCTTAATAAATTAAGTACTTCCTGGTATGGTTACTGTACTGGTAACGTCCCAAAAGAATCTGGATTGTGGTGATTGAACAGAGAAAAAAGCTCATTTAGGACCTGCACTTACGAAGGGGGTAGGCAGCTGTATATCAGGGAGTAAACCTGCTGAGAATAAAAACAGCTGGAGCTTGTTAAGGTAATTACACAGGGGAAAGGATAATGTACTGGGAACTCCTCAGAAGAATCTGATTTGTGGTGAGGGCAGAGAGATAAAAGCTCATTTAGGAACGACATGAACATGCTGCGTAGGTAGCTGTTTATCAGTAAATATCTCCACTGAGATTAAGAAAAGCAGTAGCTTAATAAATTAAGTACTTCCTGGTATGGTTACTGTACTGGGAACTCCCCAAAAGAATCTGGATTGTGGTGAGGGAACAGAGAAAAAAGCTCATTTAGGACCTGCACTTACGAAGGGGGTAGGCAGCTGTATATCAGGGAGTAAACCTTCTGAGAATAAAAACAGCTGGAGCTTGTTAAGGTAATTACACAGGGGAAAGGATAATGTACTGGGAACTCCTCAGAAGAATCTGATTTGTGGTGAGGGCAGAGAGATAAAATCTCATTTAGGAACGACATGAACATGCTGCGTAGGTAGCTGTTTATCAGTAAATATCTCCACTGAGATTAAGAAAAGCAGTAGCTTAATAAATTAAGTACTTCCTGGTATGGTTACTGTACTGGTAACTCCCCAAAAGAATCTGGATTGTGGTGAGGGAACAGAGAAAAAAGCTCATTTAGGACCTGCACTTACGAAGGGGGTAGGCAGCTGTATATCAGGGAGTAAACCTTCTGAGAATAAAAACAGCTGGAGCTTGTTAAGGTAAATACACAGGGGAAAGGATAATGTACTGGGAACTCCTCAGAAGAATCGGATTTGTGGTGAGGGCAGAGAGATAAAAGCTCATTTAGGAACGACATGAACATGCTGCGTAGGTAGCTGTTTATCAGTAAATATCTCCACTGAGATTAAGAAAAGCAGTAGCTTAATAAATTAAGTACTTCCTGGTATGGTTACTGTACTGGTAACTCCCCAAAAGAATCTGGATTGTGGTGAGGGAACAGAGAAAAAAGCTCATTTAGGACCTGCACTTACGAAGGGGGTAGGCAGCTGTATATCAGGGAGTAAACCTTCTGAGAATAAAAACAGCTGGAGCTTGTTAAGGTAATTACACAGGGGAAAGGATAATGTACTGGGAATTCCTCAGAAGAATCTGATTTGTGGTGAGGGCAGAGAGATAAAAGCTCATTTAGGAACGACATGAACATGCTGCGTAGGTAGCTGTTTATCAGTAAATATCTCCACTGAGATTAAGAAAAGCAGTAGCTTAATAAATTAAGTACTTCCTGGTATGGTTACTGTACTGGTAACTCCCCAAAAGAATCTGGATTGTGGTGAGGGAACAGAGAAAAAAGCTCATTTAGGACCTGCACTTACGAAGGGGGTAGGCAGCTGTATATCAGGGAGTAAACCTTCTGAGAATAAAAACAGCTGGAGCTTGTTAAGGTAATTACACAGGGAAAGGATAATGTACTGGGAACTCCTCAGAAGAATCTGATTTGTGGTGAGGGCAGAGAGATAAACGCTCATTTAGGAACGACATGAACATGCTGCGTAGGTAGCTGTTTATCAGTAAATATCTCCACTGAGATTAAGAAAAGCAGTAGCTTAATAAATTAAGTACTTCCTGGTATGGTTACTGTACTGGTAACTCCCAAAAGAATCTGGATTGTGGTGAGGGAACAGAGAAAAAAGCTCATTTAGGACCTGCATTTACGAAGGGGGTAGGCAGCTGTATATCAGGGAGTAAACCTTCTGAGAATAAAAACAGCTGGAGCTTGTTAAGGTAATTACACATGGGAAAGGATAATGTACTGGGAACTCCTCAGAAGAATCTGATTTGTGGTGAGGGTAGAGAGATAAAAGCTCATTTAGGAACGACATGAACATGCTGCGTAGGTAGCTGTTTATCAGTAAATATCTCCACTGAGATAAAGAAAAGCAGTAGCTTAATAAATTAAGTACTTCCTGGTATGGTTACTGTACTTGGAACTCCCCAAAAGAATCGGGATTGTGGTGAGGGAACAGAGAAAATAGCTCATTTAGGACCTGCACTTACGAAGGGGGTAGGCAGCTGTATATCAGGGAGTAAACCTTCTGAGAATAAAAACAGCTGGAGCTTGTTAAGGTAATTACACAGGGAAAGGATAAAGTACTGGGAACTCCTCAGAAGAATCTGATTTGTGGTGAGGGCAGAGAGATAAAAGCTCATTTAGGAACGACATGAACATACTGCGTAGGTAGCTGTTTATCAGTAAATATCTCCACTGAGATTAAGAAAAGCAGTAGCTTAATAAATTAAGTACTTCCTGGTATGGTTACTGTACTGGTAACTCCCCAAAAGAATCTGGATTGTGGTGAGGGAACAGAGAAAAAAGCTCATGTAGGACCTGCATTTACGAAGGGGGTAGGCAGCTGTATATCAGGGAGTAAACCTTCTGAGAACAAAAACAGCTGGAGCTTGTTAAGGTAATTACACAGGGGAAAGCATAATGTACTGGGATCTCCTCAGAAGAATCTGATTTGTGGTGAGGGCAGAGAGATAAAAGCTCATTTAGGAACGACATGAACATGCTGCGTAGGTAGCTGTTTATCAGTAAATATCTCCACTGAGATTAAGAAAAGCAGTAGCTTAATAAATTAAGTACTTCCTGGTATGGTTACTGTACTGGTAACTCCCCAAGAGAATCTGGATTGTGGTGAGGGAACAGAGAAAAAAGCTCATTTAGGACCTGCACTTACGAAGGCGGTAGGCAGCTGTATATCAGGGAGTAAACCTGCTGAGAATAAAAACAGCTGGAGCTTGTTAAGGTAATTACACAGGGGAAAGGATAATGTACTGGGAACTCCTCAGAAGAATCTGATTTGTGGTGAGGGCAGAGAGATAAAAGCTCATTTAGGAACGACATGAACATGCTGCGTAGGTAGCTGTTTATCAGTAAATATCTCCACTGAGATTAAGAAAAGCAGTAGCTTAATAAATTAAGTACTTCCTGGTATGGTTACTGTACTGGGAACTCCCCAAAAGAATCTGGATTGTGGTGAGGGAACAGAGAAAAAAGCTCATTTAGGACCTGCACTTACGAAGGGGGTAGGCAGCTGTATATCAGGGAGTAAACCTTCTGAGAATAAAAACAGCTGGAGCTTGTTAAGGTAATTACACAGGGGAAAGGATAATGTACTGGGAACTCCTCAGAAGAATCTGATTTGTGGTGAGGGCAGAGAGATAAAATCTCATTTAGGAACGACATGAACATGCTGCGTAGGTAGCTGTTTATCAGTAAATATCTCCACTGAGATTAAGAAAAGCAGTAGCTTAATAAATTAAGTACTTCCTGGTATGGTTACTGTACTGGTAACTCCCCAAAAGAATCTGGATTGTGGTGAGGGAACAGAGAAAAAAGCTCATTTAGGACCTGCACTTACGAAGGGGGTAGGCAGCTGTATATCAGGGAGTAAACCTTCTGAGAATAAAAACAGCTGGAGCTTGTTAAGGTAAATACACAGGGGAAAGGATAATGTACTGGGAACTCCTCAGAAGAATCGGATTTGTGGTGAGGGCAGAGAGATAAAAGCTCATTTAGGAACGACATGAACATGCTGCGTAGGTAGCTGTTTATCAGTAAATATCTCCACTGAGATTAAGAAAAGCAGTAGCTTAATAAATTAAGTACTTCCTGGTATGGTTACTGTACTGGTAACTCCCCAAAAGAATCTGGATTGTGGTGAGGGAACAGAGAAAAAAGCTCATTTAGGACCTGCACTTACGAAGGGGGTAGGCAGCTGTATATCAGGGAGTAAACCTTCTGAGAATAAAAACAGCTGGAGCTTGTTAAGGTAATTACACAGGGGAAAGGATAATGTACTGGGAATTCCTCAGAAGAATCTGATTTGTGGTGAGGGCAGAGAGATAAAAGCTCATTTAGGAACGACATGAACATGCTGCGTAGGTAGCTGTTTATCAGTAAATATCTCCACTGAGATTAAGAAAAGCAGTAGCTTAATAAATTAAGTACTTCCTGGTATGGTTACTGTACTGGTAACTCCCCAAAAGAATCTGGATTGTGGTGAGGGAACAGAGAAAAAAGCTCATTTAGGACCTGCACTTACGAAGGGGGTAGGCAGCTGTATATCAGGGAGTAAACCTTCTGAGAATAAAAACAGCTGGAGCTTGTTAAGGTAATTACACAGGGAAAGGATAATGTACTGGGAACTCCTCAGAAGAATCTGATTTGTGGTGAGGGCAGAGAGATAAACGCTCATTTAGGAACGACATGAACATGCTGCGTAGGTAGCTGTTTATCAGTAAATATCTCCACTGAGATTAAGAAAAGCAGTAGCTTAATAAATTAAGTACTTCCTGGTATGGTTACTGTACTGGTAACTCCCAAAAGAATCTGGATTGTGGTGAGGGAACAGAGAAAAAAGCTCATTTAGGACCTGCATTTACGAAGGGGGTAGGCAGCTGTATATCAGGGAGTAAACCTTCTGAGAATAAAAACAGCTGGAGCTTGTTAAGGTAATTACACATGGGAAAGGATAATGTACTGGGAACTCCTCAGAAGAATCTGATTTGTGGTGAGGGTAGAGAGATAAAAGCTCATTTAGGAACGACATGAACATGCTGCGTAGGTAGCTGTTTATCAGTAAATATCTCCACTGAGATAAAGAAAAGCAGTAGCTTAATAAATTAAGTACTTCCTGGTATGGTTACTGTACTTGGAACTCCCCAAAAGAATCGGGATTGTGGTGAGGGAACAGAGAAAATAGCTCATTTAGGACCTGCACTTACGAAGGGGGTAGGCAGCTGTATATCAGGGAGTAAACCTTCTGAGAATAAAAACAGCTGGAGCTTGTTAAGGTAATTACACAGGGAAAGGATAAAGTACTGGGAACTCCTCAGAAGAATCTGATTTGTGGTGAGGGCAGAGAGATAAAAGCTCATTTAGGAACGACATGAACATACTGCGTAGGTAGCTGTTTATCAGTAAATATCTCCACTGAGATTAAGAAAAGCAGTAGCTTAATAAATTAAGTACTTCCTGGTATGGTTACTGTACTGGTAACTCCCCAAAAGAATCTGGATTGTGGTGAGGGAACAGAGAAAAAAGCTCATGTAGGACCTGCATTTACGAAGGGGGTAGGCAGCTGTATATCAGGGAGTAAACCTTCTGAGAACAAAAACAGCTGGAGCTTGTTAAGGTAATTACACAGGGGAAAGCATAATGTACTGGGATCTCCTCAGAAGAATCTGATTTGTGGTGAGGGCAGAGAGATAAAAGCTCATTTAGGAACGACATGAACATGCTGCGTAGGTAGCTGTTTATCAGTAAATATCTCCACTGAGATTAAGAAAAGCAGTAGCTTAATAAATTAAGTACTTCCTGGTATGGTTACTGTACTGGTAACTCCCCAAGAGAATCTGGATTGTGGTGAGGGAACAGAGAAAAAAGCTCATTTAGGACCTGCACTTACGAAGGCGGTAGGCAGCTGTATATCAGGGAGTAAACCTTCTGAGAATAAAAACAGCTGGAGCTTGTTAAGGTAATTACACAGGGGAAAGGATAATGTACTGGGAACTCCTCAGAAGAATCTGATTTGTGGTGAGGGCAGAGAGATAAAAGCTCATTTAGGAACGACATGAACATGCTGGGTAGGTAGCTGTTTATCAGTAAATATCTCCACTGAGATTAAGAAAAGCAGTAGTTTAATAAATTAAGTACTTCCTGGTATGTTTACTGTACTGGTAGCTCCCCAAAAGAATCTGGATTGTGGTGAGGGAACAGAAAAAAAGCTCATTTAGGACCTGCACTTACGAAGGTGGTAGGCAGCTGTATATCAGGGAGTAAACCTTCTGAGAATAAAAACAGCTGTAGTTGTTAAGGTAATTACACAGGGGAAAGGATAATGTACTGGGAACTCCTCAGAAGAATCTGATTTGTGGTGAGGGCAGAGAGATAAAAGCTCATTTAGGAACGACATGAACATGCTGCGTAGGTAGCTGTTTATCAGTAAATATCTCCACTGAGATTAAGAAAAGCAGTAGCTTAATAAATTAAGTACTTCCTGGTATGGTTACTGTACTGGTAACTCCCCAAAAGAATCTGGATTGTGGTGATGGAACAGAGAAAAAAGCTCATTTAGGACCTGCACTTGCGAAGGGGGTAGGCAGCTGTATATCAGGGAGTAAACCTTCTGAGAATAAAAACAGCTGGAGCTTGTTAAGGTAATTACACAGGGGAAAGGATAATGTACTGGGAACTCCTCAGAAGAATCTGATTTGTGGTGAGGGCAGAGAGATAAAAGCTCATTTAGGAACGACATGAACATGCTGCGTAGGTAGCTGTTTATCAGTAAATATCTCCACTGAGATTAAGAAAAGCAGTAGCTTAATAAATTAAGTACTTCCTGGTATGGTTACTGTACTGGTAACTCCCCAAAAGAATCTGGATTGTGGTTAGGGAACAGAGAAAAAAGCTCATTTAAGACCTGCATTTACGAAGGGGGTAGGCAGCTGTATATCAGGGAGTAAACCTTCTGAGAATAAAAACAGCTGGAGCTTGTTAAGGTAATTACACAGGGGAAAGGATAATGTACTGGAAACTCCTAAGAAGAATCTGATTTGTGGTGAGGGCAGAGAGATAAAAGCTCATTTAAGAACGACATGAACATGCTGCGTAGGTAGCTGTTTATCAGTAAATATCTCCACTGAGATTAAGAAAAGCAGTAGCTTAATAAATTAAGTACTTCCTGGTATGGTTACTGTACTGGTAACTCCCCAAAAGAATATGGATTGTGGTGAGGGAACAGAGAAAAAAGCTCATTTAGGACCTGCTCTTACGAAGGGTGTAGGCAGCTGTATATCAGGGAGTAAGCCTTCTGAGAATAAAAACAGCTGGAGCTTGTTAAGGTAATTACACACGGGAAAGGATAATGTACTGGGAACTCCTCAGAAGAATCTGATTTGTGGTGAGGGCAGAGAGATAAAAGCTCATTTAGGAACGACATGAACATGCTGCGTAGGTAGCTGTTTATCAGTAAATATCTCCACTGAGATTAAGAAAAGCAGTAGCTTAATAAATTAAGTAATTCCTGGTATGGTTACTGTACCGGTAACTCCCCTAAAGAATCTGGATTGTGTTGAGGGAACAGAGAAAAAAGCTCATTTAGGACCTGCACTTACGAAGGGGGTAGGCAGCTGTATATCAGGGAGTAAACCTTCTGAGAATAAAAACAGCTGGAGCTTGTTAAGGTAATTACACAGGGGAAAGGATAATGTACTGGGAACTCCTCAGAAGAATCTGATTTGTGGTGAGGGCAGAGAGATAAAAGCTCATTTAGGAACGACATGAACATGCTGCGTAGGTAGCTGTTTATCAGTAAATATCTCCACTGAGATTAAGAAAAGCAGTAGCTTAATAAATTAAGTACTTCCTGGTATGGTTACTGTACTGGTAACTCCCCAAAAGAATCTGGATTGTGGTGAGGGAACAGAGAAAAAAGCTCATTTAGGACCTGCACTTACGAAGGGGGTAGGCAGCTGTATATCAGGGAGTAAACCTTCTGAGAATAAAAACAGCTGGAGCTTGTTAAGGTAATTACACAGGGGAAAGGATAATGTACTGGGAACTCCTCAGAAGAATCTGATTTGTGGTCAGGGCAGAGAGATAAAAGCTCATTTAGGAACGACATGAACATGCTGCGTAGGTAGCTGTTTATCAGTAAATATCTCCACTGAGATTAAGAAAAGCAGTAGCTTAATAAATTAAGTATTTCCTGGTATGGTTACTGTACTGGTAACTCCCCAAAAGAATCTGGATTGTGGTGAGGGAACAGAGAAAAAAGCTCATTTAGGACCTACACTGACGAAGGGGGTAGGCAGCTGTATATCAGGGAGTAAACCTTCTGAGAATAAAAACAGCTGGAGCTTGTTAAGGTAATTACACAGGGAAAGGATAATGTACTGGGAACTCCTCAGAAGAATCTGATTTGTGGTGAGGGCAGAGAGATAAAAGCTCATTTAAGAAGGACATGAACATGCTGCGTAGGAAGCTGTTTATCAGTAAATATCTCCACTGAGATTAAGAAAAGCAGTAGGTTAATAAATTAAGTACTTCCTGGTATGGTTACTGTACTGGTAACTCCCCAAAAGAATCTGGATTGTGGTGAGGGAACAGAGAATAAAGCTCATTTAGGACCTGCACTAACGAAGGGGGTAGGCAGCTGTATATCAGGGAGTAAACCTTCTGAAAATAAAAACAGCTGGAGCTTGTTAAGGTAATTACACAGGGGAAAGGATAATGTACTGGGAACTCCTCAGAAGAATCTGATTTGTGGTGAGGGGAGAGAGATAAAAGCTCATTTAGGAACGACATGAACATGCTGCGTAGGTAGCTGTTTATCAGTAAATATCTCCACTGAGATTAAGAAAAGCAGTAGCTTAATAAATTAAGTACTTCCTGGTATGGTTACTGTACTGGTAACTCCCCAAAAGAATCTGGATTGTGGTGAGGGAACAGAGAAAAAAGCTCATTTAGGACCTGCACTTACGAAGGAGGTAGGCAGCTGTATATCAGGGAGTAAACTTTGTGAGAAAAAACCGCTGGAGCTTGTTAAGGTAATTACACAGGGGAAAGGATAATGTACTGGGAACTCCTCAGAAGAATCTGATTTGTGGTGAGGGCAGAGAGATTAAAGCTCATTTAGGAACGACATGAACATGCTGCGTAGGTAGCTGTTTATCAGTAAATATCTCCACTGAGATTAAGAAAAGCAGTAGCTTAATAAATTAAGTACTTCCTGGTATGGTTACTCTACTGGTAACCCCCCAAAAGAATCTGGATTGTGGTGAGGGAACAGAGAAAAAAGCTCATTTAGGACCTGCACTTACGAAGGGGGTAGGCAGCTGTATATCAGGGAGTAAACCTTCTGAGAATAAAAACAGCTGGAGCTTTTTAAGGTAATTACACAGGGGAAGGATAATGTACTGGGAACTCCTCAGAAGAATCTGATTTGTGGTGAGGGCAGAGAGATAAAAGCTCATTTAGGAACGACATGAACATGCTGCATAGGTAGCTGTTTATCAGTAAATATCTCCACTGAAATTAAGAAGAGCAGTAGCTTAATAAATTAAGTACTTCCTGGTATGGTTACTGTACTGGTAACTCCCCAAAAGAATCTGGATTGTGGTGAGGGAACAGAGAAAAAAGCTCATTTAGGACCTGCACTTACGAAGGGGGTAGGCAGCTGTATATCAGGGAGTAAACCTTCTGAGAATAAAAACAGCTGGAGCTTGTTAAGGTAATTACACAGGGGAAAGGATAATGTACTGGGAACTCCTCAGAAGAATTTGATTTGTGGTGAGGGAAGAGAGATAAAAGCTCATTTAGGAACGACATGAACATGCTGCCTAGGTAGCTGTCTGTCAGTAAATATCTCCACTGAGATTAAGAAAAGCAGGTGCTTAATAAATTAAGTACTTCCTGGTATGGTTACTGTACTGGTAACTCCCCAAAAGAATCTGGATGTGGTGAGGGAACAGAGAAAAAAGCTCTTTTAGGACCTGCACTTACGAAGGGGGTAGGCAGCTGTATATCAGGGAGGAAACCTTCTGAGAATAAAAACAGCTGGAGCTTGTTAAGGTAATTACACAGGGGAAAGGATAATCTACTGGGAACTCCTCAGAAGAATCTGATTTGTGGTGAGGGCTGAGAGATAAAAGCTCATTTAGGAACGACATGAACGTGCTGCGTAGGTAGCTGTTTATCAGTAAATATCTCCACTGAGATTAAGAAAAGCAGTAGCTTAATGAATTAAGTACTTCCTGGTATGGTTACTGTACTGGTAACTCCCCAAAAGAATCTGGATTGTGGTGAGGGAACAGAGAAAAAAGCTCATTTAGGACCTGCACTTACGAAGGAGGTAGGCAGCTGTATACCAGGGAGTAAACCTTCTGAGAATAAAAACACCTGGAGCTTGTTAAGGTAATTACACAGGGGAAAGGATAATGTACTGGGAACTCCTCAGAAGAATCTGATTTGTGGTGAGGGCAGAGAGATAAAAGCTCATTTAGGAATGACATGAACATGCTGCGTAGGTAGCTGTTTATCAGTAAATATCTCCACTGAGATTAAGAAAAGTAGTAGCTTAATAAATTAAGTACTTCCTGGTATGGTTACTGTACTGGTAACTCCCCAAAAGAATCTGGATTGTGGTGAGGGAACAGAGAAAAAAGCTCATTTAGGACCTGCATTTACGAAGGCGGTAGGCCGCTGTATATCAGGGAGTAAATCTTCTGAGAATAAAAACAGCTGGAGCTTGTTTAGGTAATTACACAGGGGAAAGGATAATGTACTGGGAACTCCTCAGAAGAATCTGATTTGTGGTGAGGGCAGAGAGATAAAAGCTCATTTAGGAACGACATGAACATGCTGCGTAGGTAGCTGTTTATCAGTAAATATCTCCACTGAGATTAAGAAAAGCAGTAGCTTAATAAATTAAGTACTTCCTGGTATGGTTACTGTACTGGTAACTCCCCAAAAGAATCTGGATTGTGGTGAGGGAACAGAGAAAAAAGCTAATTTAGGACCTGCACTTACGAAGAGGGTAGGTAGCTGTATATCAGGGAGTAAACCTTCTGAGAAAAAAAACAGCTGGAGCTTGTTAAGGTAATTACACAGGGGAAAGGATAATGTACTGGGAACTCCTCAGAAGAATCTGATTTGTGGTGAGGGCAGAGAGATAAAAGCTCATTTAGGAACGACATGAACATGCTGCGTAGATAGCTGTTTATCAGTAAATATCTCCACTGAGATTAAGAAAAGCAGTAGCTTAATAAATTAAGTACTTCCTGGTATGGTTACTGTACTGGTAACTCCCAAAAGAATCTGGATTGTGGTGAGGGAACAGAGAAAAAAGCTCATTTAGGACCTGCACTTACGAAGGGGGTAGGCAGCTGTATATCAGGGAGTAAACCTTCTGAGAATAAAAACAGCTGGAGCTTGTTAAGGTAATTACACAGGGGAAAGGATAATGTACTGGGAACTCCTCAGAAGAATCTGATTTGTGGTGAGGGCAGAGAGATAAAAGCTCATTTAGGAACGACATGAACATGCTGTGTAGGTAGCTGTTTATCAGTAAATATCTCCACTGAGATTAAGAAAAGCAGTAGCTTAATAAATTAAGTACTTCCTGGCATGGTTACTGTACTGGTAACTCCCCAAAAAATCTGGATTGTGGTGACGGAACAGAGAAAAAAGCTCATTTAGGACCTGCACTTACGAAGGGGGTAGGCAGCTGTATATAAGGAAGTAAACCTTCTGAGAATAAAAACAGCTGGAGCTTGTTAAAGTAATTACACAGGGGAAAGGATAATGTACTGGGAACTCCTCAGAAGAATCTGATTTGTGGTGAGGGCAGAGAGATAAAAGCTCATTTAGGAACGATATGAACATGCTGCGTAGTTAGCTGTTTATCAGTAAATATCTCCACTGAGATTAAGAAAAGCAGTAGCTTAATAAATTAAGTACTTCCTGGTATGGTTACTGTACTGGTAACTCCCCAAAAGAATCTGGATTGTGGTGATTGAACAGAGAAAAAATTCATTTAGGACCTGCACTTACGAAGGGGGTAGGCAGCTGTATATCAGGGAGTAAACCTTCTGAGAAAAAAAACAGCTGGAGCTTGTTAAGGTAATTACACAGGGGAAAGGATAATGTACTGGGAACTCCTCAGAAGAATCTGATTTGTGGTGAGGGCAGAGAGATAAAAGCTCATTTAAGAACGACATGAACATGCTGCGTAGGTAGCTGTTTATCAGTAAATATCTCCACTGAGATTAAGAAAGCAGTAGCTTAATAAATTAAGTACTTCCTGGTATGGTTACTGTACTGGTAACTCCCCAAAAGAATCTGGATTGTGGTGAGGGAACAGAGAAAAAGGCTCATTTAGGACCTGCACTTACGAAAGGGGTAGGCATCTGTATATCAGGGAGTAAAACTTCTGAGAATAAAAACAGCTGGAGCTTGTTAAGGTAATTACACAGGGGAAAGGATAATGTACTGGGAACTCCTCAGAAGAATCTGATTTGTGGTGAGGGCAGAGAGATAAAAGCTCATTTAGGAACGAAATGAACATGCTGCGTAGGTAGCTGTTTATCAGTAAATATCTCCACTGAGATTAAGAAAAGCAGTAGCTTAATAAATTAAGTACTTCCTGGTATGGTTACTGTACTGGTAACTCCCCAAAAGAATCTGGATTGTGGTGAGGGAACAGAGAAAAAAGCTCATTTAGCACCTGCACATACGAAGGGGGTAGGCAGCTGTATATCAGGGAGTAAACCTTCTGAGAATAAAAACAGCTGGAGCTTGTTAAGGTACTTACACAGGGGAAAGGATAATGTACTGGGAACTCCTCAGAAGAATCTGATTTGTGGTGAGGGCAGAGAGATAAAAGCTCATTTAGGAACGACATGAACATGCTGCGTAGGTAGCTGTTTATCAGTAAATATCTCCACTGAGATTAAGAAAAGCAGTAGCTTAATAAATTAAGTACTTCCTGGTATGGTTACTGTACTGGTAACTCCCCAAAAGAATCTGGATTGTGGTGAGGGAACAGAGAAAAAAGCTCATTTAGGACCTGCACTTACGAAGCGGGTAGGCAGCTGTATATCAGGGAGTAAACCTTCTGAGAATAAAAACAGCAGGAGCTTGTTAAGTATTTACACAGGGGAAAGGATAATGTACTGGGAACTCCTCAGAAGAATCTGATTTATGGTGAGGGCAGAGAGATTAAAGCTCATTTAGGAACGACATGAACATGCTGCGTAGGTAGCTGTTTATCAGTAAATATCTCCACTGAGATTAAGAAAAGCAGTAGCTTAATAAATTAAGTACTTCCTGGTATGGTTACTGTACTGGTAACTCCCCAAAAGATTCTGGATTGTGGTGAGGGAACAGAGAAAAAGGCTCATTTAGGACCTGCACTTACGAAGGGGGTAGGCAGCTGTATATCAGGGAGTAAACCTTCTGAGAATAAAAACAGCTGGAGCTTGTTAAGGTAATTACACAGGGGAAAGGATAATGTACTGGGAACTCCTCAGAAGAATCTGATTTGTGGTGAGATAAAAGCTCATTTAGGAATGACATGAACATGCTGCGTAGGTAGCTGTTTATCAGTAAATATCTCCACTGAGATTAAGAAAAGTAGTAGCTTAATAAATTAAGTACTTCCTGGTATGGTTACTGTACTGGTAACTCCCCAAAAGAATCTGGATTGTGGTGAGGGAACAGAGAAAAAAGCTCATTTAGGACCTGCATTTACGAAGGCGGTAGGCAGCTGTATATCAGGGAGTAAATCTTCTGAGAATAAAAACAGCTGGAGCTTGTTTAGGTAATTACACAGGGGAAAGGATAATGTACTGGGAACTCCTCAGAAGAATCTGATTTGTGGTGAGGGCAGAGAGATAAAAGCTCATTTAGGAACGACATGAACATGCTGCGTAGGTAGCTGTTTATCAGTAAATATCTCCACTGAGATTAAGAAAAGCAGTAGCTTAATAAATTAAGTACTTCCTGGTATGCTTACTGTACTGTTCACTCCCCAAAAGAATCTGGATTGTGGTGAGGGAACAGAGAAAAAAAGCTCATTTAGGACCTGCACTAACGAAGGGGGTAGGCAGCTGTATATCAGGGAGTAAACCTTCTGAGAATAAAAACAGCTGGAGCTTGTTAAGGTAATTACACAGGGGAAAGGATAATGTACTGGGAACTCCTCAGAAGAATCTGATTTGTGGTGAGGGCAGAGAGATAAAAGCTCATTTAGGAACGACATGAACATGCTGCTTAGGTAGCTGTTTATCAGTAAATATCTCCACTGAGATTATGAAAAGCAGTAGCTTAATAAATTAAGTACTTCCTGGTATGCTTACTGTACTGGTAACTCCCCAAAAGAATCTGGATTGTGGTGAGGGAACAGAGAAAAAAGCTCATTTAGGACCTGCACTTACGAAGGGGGAAGGCAGCTGTATATCAGGGAGTAAACCTTCTGAGAATAAAAACAGCTGGAGCTTGTTAAGGTAATTACACAGGGGAAAGGATAATGTACTGGGAACTCCTCAGAAGAATCTGATTTGTGGTGAGGGCAGAGAGATAAAAGCTCATTTAGGAACGACATGAACATGCTGCGTAGGTAGCTGTTTATCAGTAAATATCTCCACTGAGATTAAGAAAAGCAGTAGCTTAATAAATTAAGTACTTCCTGGTATGGTTACTGTACTGGTAACTCCCCAAAAGAATCTGGATTGTGGTGAGGGAACAGAGAAAAAAGCTCATTTAGCACCTGCACATACGATGGGGGTAGGCAGCTGTATATCAGGGAGTAAACCTTCTGAGAATAAAAACAGCTGGAGCTTGTTAAGGTACTTACACAGGGGAAAGGATAATGTACTGGGAACTCCGCAGAAGAATCTGATTTGTGGTGAGGGCAGAGAGATAAAAGCTCATTTATGAACGACATGAACATGCTGCGTAGGTAGCTGTCTATCAGTATATATCTCCACTGAGATTAAGAAAAGCAGTAGCTTAATAAATTGAGTACTTCCTGGTATGGTTACTGTACTGGTAACTCCCCAAAAGAATCTGGATTGTGGTGAGGGAACAGAGAAAAAAGCTCATTTAGGACCTGCACTTACGAAGGGGGTAGGCATCTGTATATCAGGGAGTAAACCTTCTGAGAATAAAAACAGCTGGAGCTTGTTAAGGTAATTACACAGGGGAAAGGATAATGTACTGGGAACTCCTCAGAAGAATCTGATTTGTGGTGAGGGCAGAGAGATAAAAGCTCATTTAGGAACGACATGAACATGCTGCGTAGGTAGCTGTTTATCAGTAAATATCTCCACTGAGATTAAGAAAAGCAGTATCTTAATAAATTAAGTACTTCCTGGTATGGTTACTGTACTGGTAACTCCCCAAAAGATTCTGGATTGTGGTGAGGGAACAGAGAAAAAGGCTCATTTAGGACCTGCACTTACGAAGGGGGTAGGCAGCTGTATATCAGGGAGTAAACCTTCTGAGAATAAAAACAGCTGGAGCTTGTTAAGGTAATTACACAGGGGAAAGGATAATGTACTGGGAACTCCTCAGAAGAATCTGATTTGTGGTGAGATAAAAGCTCATTTAGGAATGACATGAACATGCTGCGTAGGTAGCTGTTTATCAGTAAATATCTCCACTGAGATAAAGAAAAGTAGTAGCTTAATAAATTAAGTACTTCCTGGTATGGTTACTGTACTGGTAACTCCCCAAAAGAATCTGGATTGTGGTGAGGGAACAGAGAAAAAAGCTCATTTAGGACCTGCATTTACGAAGGCGGTAGGCAGCTGTATATCAGGGAGTAAATCTTCTGAGAATAAAAACAGCTGGAGCTTGTTTAGGTAATTACACAGGGGAAAGGATAATGTACTGGGAACTCCTCAGAAGAATCTGATTTGTGGTGAGGGCAGAGAGATAAAAGCTCATTTAGGAACGACATGAACATGCTGCGTAGGTAGCTGTTTATCAGTAAATATCTCCACTGAGATTAAGAAAAGCAGTAGCTTAATAAATTAAGTACTTCCTGGTATGGTTACTGTACTGGTAACTCCCCAAAAGAATCTGGATTGTGGTGAGGGAACAGAGGAAAAAGCTCATTTAGGACCTGCACTTACGAAGGGGGTAGGCAGCTGTATATCAGGGAGTAAACCTTCTGAGAATAAAAACAGCTGGAGCTTGTTAAGGTAATTACACAGGGGAAAGGATAATGTACTGGGAACTAATCAGAAGAATCTGATTTGTGGTGAGGGCAGAGAGATAAAAGCTCATTTAGGAACGACATGAACATGCTGCGTAGTTAGCTGTTTATCAGTAAATATCTCAACTGAGATTAAGAAAAGCAGTAGCTTAATAAATTAAGTACTTCCTGGTATGGTTACTGTACTGGTAACTCCCCAAAAGAATCTGGATTGCGGTGAGGGAACAGAGAAAAAAGCTCATTTAGGACCTGCACTTACGAAGGGGGTAGGCAGCTGTATATCAGGGAGTAAACCTTCTGAGAATAAAAACAGCTGGAGCTTGTTAAGGTAATTACACAGGGGTAAGGATAATGTACTGGGAACTCCTCAGAAGAATCTGATTTGTGGTGAGGGCAGAGAGATAAAAGCTCGTTTAGGAACGACATGAACATGCTGCGTAGGTAGCTGTTTATCAGTAAATATCTCCACTGAGATTAAGAAAAGCAGTAGCTTAATAAATTAAGTACTTCCTGGTATGGTTACTGTACTGGTAACTCCCCAAAAGAATCTGGATTGTGGTGAGGGAACAGAGACAAAAGCTCATTTAGGACCTGCACTTACGAAGGGGGTAGGCAGCTGTATATCAGGGAGTAAACCTTCTGAGAATAAAAACAGCTGGAGCTTGTTAAGGTAATTACACAGGGGAAAGGATAATGTACTGCGAACTCCTCAGAAGAATCTGATTTGTGGTGAGGGCAGAGAGATAAAAGCTCGTTTAGGAACGACATGAACATGCTGCGTAGGTAGCTGTTTATCAGTAAATATCTCCACTGAGATTAAGAAAAGCAGTAGCTTAATAAATTAGGTACTTCCTGGTATGCTTACTGTACTGGTCACTCCCCAAAAGAATCTGGATTGTGGTGAGGGAACAGAGAAAAAAAGCTCATTTAGGACCTGCACTAACGAAGGGGGTAGGCAGCTGTATATCAGGGAGTAAACCTTCTGAGAATAAAAACAGCTGGAGCTTGTTAAAGTAATTACACAGGGGAAAGGATAATGTACTGGGAACTCCTCAGAAGAATCTGATTTGTGGTGAGGGCAGAGAGATAAAAGCTCATTTAGGAACGACATGAACATGCTGCTTAGGTAGCTGTTTATCAGTAAATATCTCCACTGAGATTATGAAAAGCAGTAGCTTAATAAATTAAGTACTTCCTGGTATGGTTACTGTACTGGTAACTCCCCAAAAGAATCTGGATTGTGGTGAGGGAACAGAGAAAAAAGCTCATTTAGGACCTGCATTTACGAAGGCGGTAGGCAGCTGTATATCAGGGAGTAAATCTTCTGAGAATAAAAACAGCTGGAGCTTGTTTAGGTAATTACACAGGGGAAAGGATAATGTACTGGGAACTCCTCAGAAGAATCTGATTTGTGGTGAGGGCAGAGAGATAAAAGCTCATTTAGGAACGACAGGAACATGCTGCGTAGGTAGCTGTTTATCAGTAAATATCTCCACTGAGATTAAGAAAAGCAGTAGCTTAATAAATTAAGTACTTCCTGGTATGGTTACTGTACTGGTAACTCCCCAAAAGAATCTGGATTGTGGTGAGGGAACAGAGAAAAAAGCTCATTTAGGACCTGCACTTACGAAGGGGGTAGGCAGCTGTATATCAGGGAGTAAACCTTCTGAGAATAAAAACAGCTGGAGCTTGTTAAGGTAATTACACAGGGGAAAGGATAATGTACTGGGAACTAATCAGAAGAATCTGATTTGTGGTGAGGGCAGAGAGATAAAAGCTCATTTAGGAACGACATGAACATGCTGCGTAGTTAGCTGTTTATCAGTAAATATCTCAACTGAGATTAAGAAAAGCAGTAGCTTAATAAATTAAGTACTTCCTGGTATGGTTACTGTACTGATAACTCCCCAAAAGAATCTGGATTGTGGTGAGGGAACAGAGAAAAAAGCTCATTTAGGACCTGCACTTACGAAGGGGGTAGGCAGCTGTATATCAGGGAGTAAACCTTCTGAGAATAAAAACAGCTGGAGCTTGTTAAGGTAATTACACAGGGGTAAGGATAATGTACTGGGAACTCCTCAGAAGAATCTGATTTGTGGTGAGGGCAGAGAGATAAAAGCTCGTTTAGGAACGACATGAACATGCTGCGTAGGTAGCTGTTTATCAGTAAATATCTCCACAGAGATTAAGAAAAGCAGTAGCTTAATAAATTAAGTACTTCCTGGTATGGTTACTGTACTGGTAACTCCCCAAAAGAATCTGGATTGTGGTGAGGGAACAGAGAAAAAAGCTCATTTAGGACCTGCACTTACGAAGGGGGTAGGCAGCTGTATATCAGGGAGTAAACCTTCTAAGAATAAAAACAGCTGGAGCTTGTTAAGGTAATTACACAGGGGTAAGGATAATGTACTGGGAACTCCTCAGAAGAATCTGATTTGTGGTGAGGGCAGAGAGATAAAAGCTCGTTTAGGAACGACATGAACATGCTGCGTAGGTAGCTGTTTATCAGTAAATATCTCCACTGAGATTAAGAAAAGCAGTAGCTTAATAAATTAAGTACTTCCTGGTATGGTTACTGTACTGGTAACTCCCCAAAAGAATCTGGATTGTGGTGAGGGAACAGAGAAAAAAGCTCATTTAGGACCTGCACTTACCAAGGGGGTAGGCAGCTGTATATCAGGGAGTAAACCTTCTAAGAATAAAAACAGCTGGAGCTTGTTAAGGTAATTACACAGGGGAAAGGATAATGTACTGCGAACTCCTCAGAAGAATCTGATTTGTGGTGAGGGCAGAGAGATAAAAGCTCATTTAGGAACGACATGAACATGCTGCGTAGGTAGCTGTTTATCAGTAAATATCTCCACTGAGATTAAGAAAAGCAGTAGCTTAATAAATTAAGTACTTCCTGGTATGGTTACTGTACTGGTAACTCCCCAAAAGAATCTGGATTGTGGTGAGGGAACAGAGAAAAAAGCTCATTTAGCACCTGCACATACGATGGGGGTAGGCAGCTGTATATCAGGGAGTAAACCTTCTGAGAATAAAAACAGCTGGAGCTTGTTAAGGTACTTACACAGGGGAAAGGATAATGTACTGGGAACTCCGCAGAAGAATCTGATTTGTGGTGAGGGCAGAGAGATAAAAGCTCATTTATGAACGACATGAACATGCTGCGTAGGTAGCTGTCTATCAGTATATATCTCCACTGAGATTAAGAAAAGCAGTAGCTTAATAAATTGAGTACTTCCTGGTATGGTTACTGTACTGGTAACTCCCCAAAAGAATCTGGATTGTGGTGAGGGAACAGAGAAAAAAGCTCATTTAGGACCTGCACTTACGAAGGGGGTAGGCATCTGTATATCAGGGAGTAAACCTTCTGAGAATAAAAACAGCTGGAGCTTGTTAAGGTAATTACACAGGGGAAAGGATAATGTACTGGGAACTCCTCAGAAGAATCTGATTTGTGGTGAGGGCAGAGAGATAAAAGCTCATTTAGGAACGACATGAACATGCTGCGTAGGTAGCTGTTTATCAGTAAATATCTCCACTGAGATTAAGAAAAGCAGTATCTTAATAAATTAAGTACTTCCTGGTATGGTTACTGTACTGGTAACTCCCCAAAAGATTCTGGATTGTGGTGAGGGAACAGAGAAAAAGGCTCATTTAGGACCTGCACTTACGAAGGGGGTAGGCAGCTGTATATCAGGGAGTAAACCTTCTGAGAATAAAAACAGCTGGAGCTTGTTAAGGTAATTACACAGGGGAAAGGATAATGTACTGGGAACTCCTCAGAAGAATCTGATTTGTGGTGAGATAAAAGCTCATTTAGGAATGACATGAACATGCTGCGTAGGTAGCTGTTTATCAGTAAATATCTCCACTGAGATAAAGAAAAGTAGTAGCTTAATAAATTAAGTACTTCCTGGTATGGTTACTGTACTGGTAACTCCCCAAAAGAATCTGGATTGTGGTGAGGGAACAGAGAAAAAAGCTCATTTAGGACCTGCATTTACGAAGGCGGTAGGCAGCTGTATATCAGGGAGTAAATCTTCTGAGAATAAAAACAGCTGGAGCTTGTTTAGGTAATTACACAGGGGAAAGGATAATGTACTGGGAACTCCTCAGAAGAATCTGATTTGTGGTGAGGGCAGAGAGATAAAAGCTCATTTAGGAACGACATGAACATGCTGCGTAGGTAGCTGTTTATCAGTAAATATCTCCACTGAGATTAAGAAAAGCAGTAGCTTAATAAATTAAGTACTTCCTGGTATGGTTACTGTACTGGTAACTCCCCAAAAGAATCTGGATTGTGGTGAGGGAACAGAGGAAAAAGCTCATTTAGGACCTGCACTTACGAAGGGGGTAGGCAGCTGTATATCAGGGAGTAAACCTTCTGAGAATAAAAACAGCTGGAGCTTGTTAAGGTAATTACACAGGGGAAAGGATAATGTACTGGGAACTAATCAGAAGAATCTGATTTGTGGTGAGGGCAGAGAGATAAAAGCTCATTTAGGAACGACATGAACATGCTGCGTAGTTAGCTGTTTATCAGTAAATATCTCAACTGAGATTAAGAAAAGCAGTAGCTTAATAAATTAAGTACTTCCTGGTATGGTTACTGTACTGGTAACTCCCCAAAAGAATCTGGATTGCGGTGAGGGAACAGAGAAAAAAGCTCATTTAGGACCTGCACTTACGAAGGGGGTAGGCAGCTGTATATCAGGGAGTAAACCTTCTGAGAATAAAAACAGCTGGAGCTTGTTAAGGTAATTACACAGGGGTAAGGATAATGTACTGGGAACTCCTCAGAAGAATCTGATTTGTGGTGAGGGCAGAGAGATAAAAGCTCGTTTAGGAACGACATGAACATGCTGCGTAGGTAGCTGTTTATCAGTAAATATCTCCACTGAGATTAAGAAAAGCAGTAGCTTAATAAATTAAGTACTTCCTGGTATGGTTACTGTACTGGTAACTCCCCAAAAGAATCTGGATTGTGGTGAGGGAACAGAGACAAAAGCTCATTTAGGACCTGCACTTACGAAGGGGGTAGGCAGCTGTATATCAGGGAGTAAACCTTCTGAGAATAAAAACAGCTGGAGCTTGTTAAGGTAATTACACAGGGGAAAGGATAATGTACTGCGAACTCCTCAGAAGAATCTGATTTGTGGTGAGGGCAGAGAGATAAAAGCTCGTTTAGGAACGACATGAACATGCTGCGTAGGTAGCTGTTTATCAGTAAATATCTCCACTGAGATTAAGAAAAGCAGTAGCTTAATAAATTAGGTACTTCCTGGTATGCTTACTGTACTGGTCACTCCCCAAAAGAATCTGGATTGTGGTGAGGGAACAGAGAAAAAAAGCTCATTTAGGACCTGCACTAACGAAGGGGGTAGGCAGCTGTATATCAGGGAGTAAACCTTCTGAGAATAAAAACAGCTGGAGCTTGTTAAAGTAATTACACAGGGGAAAGGATAATGTACTGGGAACTCCTCAGAAGAATCTGATTTGTGGTGAGGGCAGAGAGATAAAAGCTCATTTAGGAACGACATGAACATGCTGCTTAGGTAGCTGTTTATCAGTAAATATCTCCACTGAGATTATGAAAAGCAGTAGCTTAATAAATTAAGTACTTCCTGGTATGGTTACTGTACTGGTAACTCCCCAAAAGAATCTGGATTGTGGTGAGGGAACAGAGAAAAAAGCTCATTTAGGACCTGCATTTACGAAGGCGGTAGGCAGCTGTATATCAGGGAGTAAATCTTCTGAGAATAAAAACAGCTGGAGCTTGTTTAGGTAATTACACAGGGGAAAGGATAATGTACTGGGAACTCCTCAGAAGAATCTGATTTGTGGTGAGGGCAGAGAGATAAAAGCTCATTTAGGAACGACAGGAACATGCTGCGTAGGTAGCTGTTTATCAGTAAATATCTCCACTGAGATTAAGAAAAGCAGTAGCTTAATAAATTAAGTACTTCCTGGTATGGTTACTGTACTGGTAACTCCCCAAAAGAATCTGGATTGTGGTGAGGGAACAGAGAAAAAAGCTCATTTAGGACCTGCACTTACGAAGGGGGTAGGCAGCTGTATATCAGGGAGTAAACCTTCTGAGAATAAAAACAGCTGGAGCTTGTTAAGGTAATTACACAGGGGAAAGGATAATGTACTGGGAACTAATCAGAAGAATCTGATTTGTGGTGAGGGCAGAGAGATAAAAGCTCATTTAGGAACGACATGAACATGCTGCGTAGTTAGCTGTTTATCAGTAAATATCTCAACTGAGATTAAGAAAAGCAGTAGCTTAATAAATTAAGTACTTCCTGGTATGGTTACTGTACTGATAACTCCCCAAAAGAATCTGGATTGTGGTGAGGGAACAGAGAAAAAAGCTCATTTAGGACCTGCACTTACGAAGGGGGTAGGCAGCTGTATATCAGGGAGTAAACCTTCTGAGAATAAAAACAGCTGGAGCTTGTTAAGGTAATTACACAGGGGTAAGGATAATGTACTGGGAACTCCTCAGAAGAATCTGATTTGTGGTGAGGGCAGAGAGATAAAAGCTCGTTTAGGAACGACATGAACATGCTGCGTAGGTAGCTGTTTATCAGTAAATATCTCCACAGAGATTAAGAAAAGCAGTAGCTTAATAAATTAAGTACTTCCTGGTATGGTTACTGTACTGGTAACTCCCCAAAAGAATCTGGATTGTGGTGAGGGAACAGAGAAAAAAGCTCATTTAGGACCTGCACTTACGAAGGGGGTAGGCAGCTGTATATCAGGGAGTAAACCTTCTAAGAATAAAAACAGCTGGAGCTTGTTAAGGTAATTACACAGGGGTAAGGATAATGTACTGGGAACTCCTCAGAAGAATCTGATTTGTGGTGAGGGCAGAGAGATAAAAGCTCGTTTAGGAACGACATGAACATGCTGCGTAGGTAGCTGTTTATCAGTAAATATCTCCACTGAGATTAAGAAAAGCAGTAGCTTAATAAATTAAGTACTTCCTGGTATGGTTACTGTACTGGTAACTCCCCAAAAGAATCTGGATTGTGGTGAGGGAACAGAGAAAAAAGCTCATTTAGGACCTGCACTTACCAAGGGGGTAGGCAGCTGTATATCAGGGAGTAAACCTTCTAAGAATAAAAACAGCTGGAGCTTGTTAAGGTAATTACACAGGGGAAAGGATAATGTACTGCGAACTCCTCAGAAGAATCTGATTTGTGGTGAGGGCAGAGAGATAAAAGCTCATTTAGGAACGACATGAACATGCTGCGTAGGTAGCTGTTTATCAGTAAATATCTCCACTGAGATTAAGAAAAGCAGTAGCTTAATAAATTAAGTACTTCCTGGTATGCTTACTGTACTGGTCACTCCCCAAAAGAATCTGGATTGTGGTGAGGGAACAGAGAAAAAAAGCTCATTTAGGACCTGCACTAACGAAGGGGGTAGGCAGCTGTATATCAGGGAGTAAACCTTCTGAGAATAAAAACAGCTGGAGCTTGTTAAAGTAATTACACAGGGGAAAGGATAATGTACTGGGAACTCCTCAGAAGAATCTGATTTGTGGTGAGGGCAGAGAGATAAAAGCTCATTTAGGAACGACATGAACATGCTGCTTAGGTAGCTGTTTATCAGTAAATATCTCCACTGAGATTATGAAAAGCAGTAGCTTAATAAATTAAGTACTTCCTGGTATGCTTACTGTACTGGTAACTCCCCAAAAGAATCTGGATTGTGGTGAGGGAACAGAGAAAAAAGCTCATTTAGGACCTGCACATACGAAGGGGGAAGGCAGCTGTATATCAGGGAGTAAACCTTCTGAGAATAAAAACAGCTGGAGCTTGTTAAGGTAATTACACAGGGGAAAGGATAATGTACTGGGAACTCCTCAGAAGAATCTGATTTGTGGTGAGGGCAGAGAGATAAAATCTCATTTAAGAACGACATGAACATGCTGCGTAGGTAGCTGTTTATCAGTAAATATCTCCACTGAGATTAAGAAAGCAGTAGCATAATAAATTAAGTACTTCCTGGTATGGTTACTGTACTGGTAACTCCCCAAAAGAATCTGGATTGTGGGGGAGGGAACAGAGAAAAAGGCTCATTTAGGACCTGCACTTACGAAGGGGGTAGGCAGCTGTATATCAGGGAGTAAACCTTCTGAGAATAAAAACAGCTGGAGCTTGTTAAGGTACTTACACAGGGGAAAGGATAATGTACTGCGAACTCCTCAGAAGAATCTGATTTGTGGTGAGGGCAGAGAGATAAAAGCTCATTTATGAACGACATGAACATGCTGCGTAGGTAGCTGTCTATCAGTATATATCTCCACTGAGATTAAGAAAAGCAGTAGCTTAATAAATTAAGTACTTCCTGGTATGGTTACTGTACTGGTAACTCCCCAAAAGAATCTGGATTGTGGTGAGGGAACAGAGAAAAAAGCTAATTTAGGACCTGCACTTACGAAGAGGGTAGGTAGCTGTATATCAGGGAGTAAACCTTCTGAGAAAAAAAACAGCTGGAGCTTGTTAAGGTAATTACACAGGGGAAAGGATAATGTACTGGGAACTCCTCAGAAGAATCTGATTTGTGGTGAGGGCAGAGAGATAAAAGCTCATTTAGGAACGACATGAACATGCTGCTTAGGTAGCTGTTTATCAGTAAATATCTCCACTGAGATTATGAAAAGCAGTAGCTTAATAAATTAAGTACTTCCTGGTATGGTTACTGTACTGGTAACTCCCCAAAAGAATCTGGATTGTGGTGAGGGAACAGAGAAAAAAGCTCATTTAGGACCTGCATTTACGAAGGCGGTAGGCAGCTGTATATCAGGGAGTAAATCTTCTGAGAATAAAAACAGCTGGAGCTTGTTTAGGTAATTACACAGGGGAAAGGATAATGTACTGGGAACTCCTCAGAAGAATCTGATTTGTGGTGAGGGCAGAGAGCTAAAAGCTCATTTAGGAACGACATGAACATGCTGCGTAGGTAGCTGTTTATCAGTAAATATCTCCACTGAGATTAAGAAAAGCAGTAGCTTAATAAATTAAGTACTTCCTGGTATGGTTACTGTACTGGTAACTCCCCAAAAGAATCTGGATTGTGGTGAGGGAACAGAGAAAAAAGCTCATTTAGGACCTGCACTTACGAAGGGGGTAGGCAGCTGTATATCAGGGAGTAAACCTTCTGAGAATAAAAACAGCTGGAGCTTGTTAAGGTAATTACACAGGGGAAAGGATAATGTACTGGGAACTAATCAGAAGAATCTGATTTGTGGTGAGGGCAGAGAGATAAAAGCTCATTTAGGAACGACATGAACATGCTGCGTAGTTAGCTGTTTATCAGTAAATATCTCAACTGAGATTAAGAAAAGCAGTAGCTTAATAAATTAAGTACTTCCTGGTATGGTTACTGTACTGGTAACTCCCCAAAAGAATCTGGATTGTGGTGAGGGAACAGAGAAAAAAGCTCATTTAGGACCTGCACTTACGAAGGGGGTAGGCAGCTGTATATCAGGGAGTAAACCTTCTGAGAATAAAAACAGCTGGAGCTTGTTAAGGTAATTACACAGGGGTAAGGATAATGTACTGGGAACTCCTCAGAAGAATCTGATTTGTGGTGAGGGCAGAGAGATAAAAGCTCGTTTAGGAACGACATGAACATGCTGCGTAGGTAGCTGTTTATCAGTAAATATCTCCACAGAGATTAAGAAAAGCAGTAGCTTAATAAATTAAGTACTTCCTGGTATGGTTACTGTACTGGTAACTCCCCAAAAGAATCTGGATTGTGGTGAGGGAACAGAGAAAAAAGCTCATTTAGGACCTGCACTTACGAAGGGGGTAGGCAGCTGTATATCAGGGAGTAAACCTTCTGAGAATAAAAACAGCTGGAGCTTGTTAAGGTACTTACACAGGGGAAAGGATAATGTACTGGGAACTCCTCAGAAGAATCTGATTTGTGGTGAGGGCAGAGAGATAAAAGCTCGTTTAGGAACGACATGAACATGCTGCGTAGGTAGCTGTTTATCAGTAAATATCTCCACTGAGATTAAGAAAAGCAGTAGCTTAATAAATTAAGTACTTCCTGGTATGGTTACTGTACTGGTAACTCCCCAAAAGAATCTGGATTGTGGTGAGGGAACAGAGAAAAAAGCTCATTTAGGACCTGCACTTACCAAGGGGGTAGGCAGCTGTATATCAGGGAGTAAACCTTCTGAGAATAAAAACAGCTGGAGCTTGTTAAGGTAATTACACAGGGGAAAGGATAATGTACTGCGAACTCCTCAGAAGAATCTGATTTGTAGTGAGGGCAGAGAGATAAAAGCTCATTTAGGAACGACATGAACATGCTGCGTAGGTAGCTGTTTATCAGTAAATATCTCCACTGAGATTAAGAAAAGCAGTAGCTTAATAAATTAAGTACTTCCTGGTATGCTTACTGTACTGGTCACTCCCCAAAAGAATCTGGATTGTGGTGAGGGAACAGAGAAAAAAAGCTCATTTAGGACCTGCACTAACGAAGGGGGTAGGCAGCTGTATATCAGGGAGTAAACCTTCTGAGAATAAAAACAGCTGGAGCTTGTTAAAGTAATTACACAGGGGAAAGGATAATGTACTGGGAACTCCTCAGAAGAATCTGATTTGTGGTGAGGGCAGAGAGATAAAAGCTCATTTAGGAACGACATGAACATGCTGCTTAGGTAGCTGTTTATCAGTAAATATCTCCACTGAGATTATGAAAAGCAGTAGCTTAATAAATTAAGTACTTCCTGGTATGCTTACTGTACTGGTAACTCCCCAAAAGAATCTGGATTGTGGTGAGGGAACAGAGAAAAAAGCTCATTTAGGACCTGCACATACGAAGGGGGAAGGCAGCTGTATATCAGGGAGTAAACCTTCTGAGAATAAAAACAGCTGGAGCTTGTTAAGGTAATTACACAGGGGAAAGGATAATGTACTGGGAACTCCTCAGAAGAATCTGATTTGTGGTGAGGGCAGAGAGATAAAATCTCATTTAAGAACGACATGAACATGCTGCGTAGGTAGCTGTTTATCAGTAAATATCTCCACTGAGATTAAGAAAGCAGTAGCATAATAAATTAAGTACTTCCTGGTATGGTTACTGTACTGGTAACTCCCCAAAACAATCTGGATTGTGGGGGAGGGAACAGAGAAAAAGGCTCATTTAGGACCTGCACTTACGAAGGGGGTAGGCAGCTGTATATCAGGGAGTAAACCTTCTGAGAATAAAAACAGCTGGAGCTTGTTAAGGTACTTACACAGGGGAAAGGATAATGTACTGCGAACTCCTCAGAAGAATCTGATTTGTGGTGAGGGCAGAGAGATAAAAGCTCATTTATGAACGACATGAACATGCTGCGTAGGTAGCTGTCTATCAGTATATATCTCCACTGAGATTAAGAAAAGCAGTAGCTTAATAAATTAAGTACTTCCTGGTATGGTTACTGTACTGGTAACTCCCCAAAAGAATCTGGATTGTGGTGAGGGAACAGAGAAAAAAGCTAATTTAGGACCTGCACTTACGAAGAGGGTAGGTAGCTGTATATCAGGGAGTAAACCTTCTGAGAAAAAAAGCAGCTGGAGCTTGTTAAGGTAATTACACAGGGGAAAGGATAATGTACTGGGAACTCCTCAGAAGAATCTGATTTGTGGTGAGGGCAGAGAGATAAAAGCTCATTTAGGAACGACATGAACATGCTGCGTAGATAGCTGTTTATCAGTAAATATCTCCACTGAGATTAAGAAAAGCAGTAGCTTAATAAATTAAGTACTTCCTGGTATGGTTACTGTACTGGTAACTCCCAAAAGAATCTGGATTGTGGTGAGGGAACAGAGAAAAAAGCTCATTTAGGACCTGCACTTACGAAGGGGGTAGGCAGCTGTATATCAGGGAGTAAACCTTCTGAGAATAAAAACAGCTGGAGCTTGTTAAGGTAATTACACAGGGGAAAGGATAATGTACTGGGAACTCCTCAGAAGAATCTGATATGTGGTGAGGGCAGAGAGATAAAAGCTCATTTAGGAACGACATGAACATGCTGTGTAGGTAGCTGTTTATCAGTAAATATCTCCACTGAGATTAAGAAAAGCAGTAGCTTAATAAATTAAGTACTTCCTGGCATGGTTACTGTACTGGTAACTCCCCAAAAAATCTGGATTGTGGTGACGGACCAGAGAAAAAAGCTCATTTAGGACCTGCACTTACGAAGGGGGTAGGCAGCTGTATATAAGGGAGTAAACCTTCTGAGAATAAAAACAGCTGGAGCTTGTTAAGGTAATTACACAGGGGAAAGGATAATGTACTGGGAACTCCTCAGAAGTATCTGATTTGTGGTGAGGGCAGAGAGATAAAAGCTCATTTAGGAACGACATGAACATGCTGCGTAGGTAGCTGTTTATCAGTAAATATCTCCACTGAGATTAAGAAAAGCAGTAGCTTAATAAATTAAGTACTTCCTGGTATGGTTACTGTACTGGTAACTCCCCAAAAGAATCTGGATTGTGGTGAGGGAACAGAGAAAAAAGCTCATTTAGGACCTGCACTTACGAAGGGGGTAGGCAGCTGTATATCAGGGAGTAAACCTTCTGAGAAAAAAAACAGCTGGAGCTTGTTAAGGTAATTACACAGGGGAAAGGATAATGTACTGGGAACTCCTCAGAAGAATCTGATTTGTGGTGAGGGCAGAGAGATAAAAGCTCATTTAGGAACGACATGAACATGCTGCGTAGGTAGGTGTTTATCAATAAATATCTCCACTGAGATTAAGAAAAGCAGTAGCTTAATAAATTAAGTACTTCCTGGTATGGTTACTGTACTGGTAACTCCCCAAAAGAATCTGGATTGTGGTGAGGGAACAGAGAAAAAAGCTCATTTAGCACCTGCACATACGAAGGGGGTAGGCAGCTGTATATCAGGGAGTAAACCTTCTGAGAATAAAAACAGCTGGAGCTTGTTAAGGTACTTACACAGGGGAAAGGATAATGTACTGGGAACTCCGCAGAAGAATCTGATTTGTGGTGAGGGCAGAGAGATAAAAGCTCATTTATGAACGACATGAACATGCTGCGTAGGTAGCTGTCTATCAGTATATATCTCCACTGAGATTAAGAAAAGCAGTAGCTTAATAAATTGAGTACTTCCTGGTATGGTTACTGTACTGGTAACTCCCCAAAAGAATCTGGATTGTGGTGAGGGAACAGAGAAAAAAGCTCATTTAGGACCTGCACTTACGAAGGGGGTAGGCATCTGTATATCAGGGAGTAAACCTTCTGAGAATAAAAACAGCTGGAGCTTGTTAAGGTAATTACACAGGGGAAAGGATAATGTACTGGGAACTCCTCAGAAGAATCTGATTTGTGGTGAGGGCAGAGAGATAAAAGCTCATTTAGGAACGACATGAACATGCTGCGTAGGTAGCTGTTTATCAGTAAATATCTCCACTGAGATTAAGAAAAGCAGTAGCTTAATAAATTAAGTACTTCCTGGTATGGTTACTGTACTGGTAACTCCCCAAAAGAATCTGGATTGTGGTGAGGGAACAGAGAAAAAAGCTCATTTAGGACCTGCACTTACGAAGCGGGTAGGCAGCTGAATATCAGGGAGTAAACCTTCTGAGAATAAAAACAGCAGGAGCTTGTTAAGGTATTTACACAGGGGAAAGGATAATGTACTGGGAACTCCTCAGAAGAATCTGATTTGTGGTGAGGGCAGAGAGATAAAAGCTCATTTAGGAACGACATGAACATGCTGCGTAGGTAGCTGTTTATCAGTAAATATCTCCACTGAGATTAAGAAAAGCAGTATCTTAATAAATTAAGTACTTCCTGGTATAGTTACTGTACTGGTAACTCCCCAAAAGATTCTGGATTGTGGTGAGGGAACAGAGAAAAAGGCTCATTTAGGACCTGCACTTACGAAGGGGGTAGGCAGCTGTATATAAGGGAGTAAACCTTCTGAGAATAAAAACAGCTGCAGCTTGTTAATGTAATTACACAGGGGAAAGGATAATGTACTGGGAACTCCTCAGAAGAATCTGATTTGTGGTGAGGGCAGAGAGATAAAAGCTCATTTAGGAACGACATGAACATGCTGCGTAGGTAGCTGTTTATCAGTAAATATCTCCACTGAGATTAAGAAAAGCAGTAGCTTAATAAATTAAGTACTTCCTGGTATGGTTACTGTACTGGTAACTCCCCAAAAGAATCTGGATGGTGGTGAGGGAACAGAGAAAAAAAGCTCATTTAGGACCTGCACTTACGAAGGGGGTAGGCAGCTGTATATCAGGGACTAAACCTTCTGAGAATAAAAACAGCTGGAGCTTGTTAAGGTAATTACACAGGGGAAAGGATAATGTACTGGGAACTCCTCAGAAGAATCTGATTTGTGGTGAGGGCAGAGAGATAAAAGCTCATTTAGGAACGACATGAACATGCTGCGTAGGTAGCTGTTTATCAGTAAATATCTCCACTGAGATTAAGAAAAGCAGTAGCTTAATAAATTAAGTACTTCCTGGTATGCTTACTGTACTGGTAACTCCCCAAAAGAATCTGGATTGTGGTGAGGGAACAGAGAAAAAAGCTCATTTAGGACCTGCACTTACGAAGGGGGTAGGCAGCTGTATATCAGGGAGTAAATCTTCTGAGAATAAAAACAGCTGGAGCTTGTTAAGGTAATTACACAGGGGAAAGGATAATGTACTGGGAACTCCTCAGAAGAATCTGATTTGTGGTGAGGCCAGAGAGATAAAAGCTCATTTAAGAACGACATGAACATACTGCGTAGATAGCTGTTTATCAGTAAATATCTCCACTGAGATTAAGAAAGCAGTAGCTTAATAAATTAAGTACTTCCTGGTATGGTTACTGTACTGGTAACTCCCCAAAAGAATCTGGATTGTGGTGAGGGAACAGAGAAAAAAGCTCATTTAGGACCTGCACTTACGAAGGGGGTAGGCAGCCGTATATCAGGGAGTAAACCTTCTGAGAATTAAAACAGCTGGAGCTTGTTAAGGTAATTACACAGGGGAAAGGATAATGTACTGGGAACTCCTCAGAAGAATCTGATTTTTGGTGAGGGCAGAGAGATAAAAGCTCATTTAGGAACGACATGAACATGCTGCGTAGGTAGCTGTTTATCAGTAAATATCTCCACTGAGATTAAGAAAGCAGTAGCTTGATAAATTAAGTACTTCCTGGTATGGTTACTGTACTGGTAACTCCCCAAAAGAATATGGATTGTGGTGAGGGAACAGAGAAAAAGGCTCATTTAGGACCTGCACATACGAAGGGGGTAGGCAGCTGTATATCAGGGAGTAAACCTTCTGAGAATAAAAACAGCTGGAGCTTGTTAAGGTAATTACACAGGGGAAAGGATAATGTACTGGTATCTCCTCAGAAGAATCTGATTTGTGGTGAGGGCAGAGAGATAAAAGCTCATTTAGGAACGACATTTACATGCTGCGTAGGTAGCTGTTTATCAGTAAATATCTCCACTGAGATTAAGAAAAGCAGTAGCTTAATAAATTAAGTACTTCCTGGTATGGTTACTGTACTGGTAACTCCCCAAAAGAATCTGGATTGTGGTGAGGGAACAGAGAAAAAAGCTCATTTAGCACCTGCACATACGAAGGGGGTAGGCAGCTGTATATCATGGAGTAAACCTTCTGAGAATAAAAACAGCTGGAGCTTGTTAAGGTACTTACACAGGGGAAAGGATAATGTACTGGGAACTCCTCAGAAGAATCTGAATTGTGGTGAGGGCAGAGAGACAAACTCTCATTTATGAACGACATGAACATGCTGCGTAGGTAGCTGTCTATCAGTTTATATCTCCACTGAGATTAAGAAAAGCAGTAGCTTAATAAATTAAGTACTTCCTGGTATGGTTACTGTACTGGTAACTCCCCAAAAGAATCTGGATTGTGGTGAGGGAACAGAGAAAAAAGCTCATTTAGGACCTGCACTTACGAAGGGGTTAGGCAGCTGTATATCATTGAGTAAACCTTCTGAGAATAAAAACAGCTGGAGCTTGTTAAGGTAATTACACAGGGGAAAGGATAATGTACTGGGAACTCCTCAGAAGAATCTGATTTGTGGTGAGGGCAGAGAGATAAAAGCTCATTTAGGAACGACATGAACATGCTGCGTAGGCAGCTGTTTATCAGTAAATATCTCCACTGAGATTAAGAAAAGCAGTAGCTTAATAAATTAAGTACTTCCTGGTATGGTTACTGTACTGGTAACTCCCCAAAAGAATCTGGATTGTGGTGAGGGAACAGAGAAAAAAGCTCATTTAGGACCTGCACTTACGAAGGGGGTAGTCAGCTGTATATCAGGGAGTAAACCTTCTGAGAATAAAAACAGCTGGAGCTTGTTAAGGTAATTACACAGGGGAAAGGATAATGTACTGGGAACTCCTCAGAAGAATCTGATTTGTGGTGAGGGCAGAGAGATAAAAGCTCATTTAGGAACGACATGAACATGCTGCGTAGGTAGCTGTTTATCAGTAAATATCTCCACTGAGATTAAGAAGAGCAGTAGCTTAATAAATTAAGTACTTCCTGGTATGGTTACTGTACTGGTAACTCCGCAAACGAATCTGCATTGTGGTGAGGGAACAGAGAAAAAAGCTCATTTAGGACCTGCACTTACGAAGGGGGTAGGCAGCTGTATATCAGGGAGTAAACCTTCTGAGAATAAAAACAGCTGGAGCTTGTTAAGGTAATTACACAGGGGAAAGGATAATGTACTGGGATCTCCTCAGAAGAATCTGATTTGTGGTGAGGGCAGAGAGATAAAAGCTCATTTAGGAACGACATGAACATGCTGCGTAGGTAGCTGTTTATCAGTAAATATCTCCACTGAGATTAAGAAAAGCAGTAGCTTAATAAATTAAGTACTTCCTGGTATGGTTACTGTACTGGTAACTCCCCAAAAGAATCTGGATTGTGGTGAGGGAACAGAGAAAAAAGCTCATTTAGGACCTGCACTTACGAAGGGGGTAGGCAGCTGTATATCAGGGAGTAAACCTTCTGAGAATAAAAAACAGCTGGAGCTTGTTAAGGTAATTACACAGGGAAAGGATAATGTACTGGGAACTCCTCAGAAGAATCGGATTTGTGGTGAGGGCAGAGAGATAAAAGCTCATTTAGGAACGACATGAACATGCTGCGTAGGTAGCTGTTTATCAGTAAATATCTCCACTGAGATTAAGAAAAGCAGAAGCTTAATAAATTAAGTAATTCCTGGTATGGTTAGTGTACTGGTAACTGCACAAAAGAATCTGGATTGTGGTGAGGGAACAGAGAAAAAAGCTCATTTAGGATCTGCACTTACGAAGGGGGTATTCAGCTGTATTTCAGGGAGTAAACCTTCTGAGAATAAAAACAGCTGGAGCTTGTTAAGGTAATTACACAGGGGAAAGGATAATGTACTGGGAACTCTTCAGAAGAATCTGATTTGTGGTGAGGGCAGAGAGATAAAAGCTCATTTAGGAACGACATGAACATGCTGCGTAGGTAGCTGTTTATCAGTAAATATCTCCACTGAGATTAAGAAAAGCAGTAGCTTAATAAATTAAGTACTTCCTGGTATGGTTACTGTACTGGTAACTCCCCAAACGAATCTGGATTGTGGTGAGGGAACAGAGAAAAAAGCTCATTTAGGACCTGCACTTACGAAGGGGGTAGGCAGCTGCATATCAGGGAGTAAACCTTCTGAGAATAAAAACAGCTGGAGCTTGTTAAGGTAATTACACAGGGGAAAGGATAATGTACTGGGAACTCCTCAGAAGAATCTGATTTGTGGTGAGGCCAGAGAGATAAAAGCTCATTTAAGAACGACATGAACATACTGCGTAGATAGCTGTTTATCAGTAAATATCTCCACTGAGATTAAGAAAGCAGTAGCTTAATAAATTAAGTACTTCCTGGTATGGTTACTGTACTGGTAACTCCCCAAAAGAATCTGGATTGTGGTGAGGGAACAGAGAAAAAAGCTCATTTAGGACCTGCACTTACGAAGGGGGTAGGCAGCCGTATATCAGGGAGTAAACCTTCTGAGAATTAAAACAGCTGGAGCTTGTTAAGGTAATTACACAGGGGAAAGGATAATGTACTGGGAACTCCTCAGAAGAATCTGATTTTTGGTGAGGGCAGAGAGATAAAAGCTCATTTAGGAACGACATGAACATGCTGCGTAGGTAGCTGTTTATCAGTAAATATCTCCACTGAGATTAAGAAAGCAGTAGCTTGATAAATTAAGTACTTCCTGGTATGGTTACTGTACTGGTAACTCCCCAAAAGAATATGGATTGTGGTGAGGGAACAGAGAAAAAGGCTCATTTAGGACCTGCACATACGAAGGGGGTAGGCAGCTGTATATCAGGGAGTAAACCTTCTGAGAATAAAAACAGCTGGAGCTTGTTAAGGTAATTACACAGGGGAAAGGATAATGTACTGGTATCTCCTCAGAAGAATCTGATTTGTGGTGAGGGCAGAGAGATAAAAGCTCATTTAGGAACGACATTTACATGCTGCGTAGGTAGCTGTTTATCAGTAAATATCTCCACTGAGATTAAGAAAAGCAGTAGCTTAATAAATTAAGTACTTCCTGGTATGGTTACTGTACTGGTAACTCCCCAAAAGAATCTGGATTGTGGTGAGGGAACAGAGAAAAAAGCTCATTTAGCACCTGCACATACGAAGGGGGTAGGCAGCTGTATATCATGGAGTAAACCTTCTGAGAATAAAAACAGCTGGAGCTTGTTAAGGTACTTACACAGGGGAAAGGATAATGTACTGGGAACTCCTCAGAAGAATCTGAATTGTGGTGAGGGCAGAGAGACAAACTCTCATTTATGAACGACATGAACATGCTGCGTAGGTAGCTGTCTATCAGTTTATATCTCCACTGAGATTAAGAAAAGCAGTAGCTTAATAAATTAAGTACTTCCTGGTATGGTTACTGTACTGGTAACTCCCCAAAAGAATCTGGATTGTGGTGAGGGAACAGAGAAAAAAGCTCATTTAGGACCTGCACTTACGAAGGGGTTAGGCAGCTGTATATCATTGAGTAAACCTTCTGAGAATAAAAACAGCTGGAGCTTGTTAAGGTAATTACACAGGGGAAAGGATAATGTACTGGGAACTCCTCAGAAGAATCTGATTTGTGGTGAGGGCAGAGAGATAAAAGCTCATTTAGGAACGACATGAACATGCTGCGTAGGCAGCTGTTTATCAGTAAATATCTCCACTGAGATTAAGAAAAGCAGTAGCTTAATAAATTAAGTACTTCCTGGTATGGTTACTGTACTGGTAACTCCCCAAAAGAATCTGGATTGTGGTGAGGGAACAGAGAAAAAAGCTCATTTAGGACCTGCACTTACGAAGGGGGTAGTCAGCTGTATATCAGGGAGTAAACCTTCTGAGAATAAAAACAGCTGGAGCTTGTTAAGGTAATTACACAGGGGAAAGGATAATGTACTGGGAACTCCTCAGAAGAATCTGATTTGTGGTGAGGGCAGAGAGATAAAAGCTCATTTAGGAACGACATGAACATGCTGCGTAGGTAGCTGTTTATCAGTAAATATCTCCACTGAGATTAAGAAGAGCAGTAGCTTAATAAATTAAGTACTTCCTGGTATGGTTACTGTACTGGTAACTCCGCAAACGAATCTGCATTGTGGTGAGGGAACAGAGAAAAAAGCTCATTTAGGACCTGCACTTACGAAGGGGGTAGGCAGCTGTATATCAGGGAGTAAACCTTCTGAGAATAAAAACAGCTGGAGCTTGTTAAGGTAATTACACAGGGGAAAGGATAATGTACTGGGATCTCCTCAGAAGAATCTGATTTGTGGTGAGGGCAGAGAGATAAAAGCTCATTTAGGAACGACATGAACATGCTGCGTAGGTAGCTGTTTATCAGTAAATATCTCCACTGAGATTAAGAAAAGCAGTAGCTTAATAAATTAAGTACTTCCTGGTATGGTTACTGTACTGGTAACTCCCCAAAAGAATCTGGATTGTGGTGAGGGAACAGAGAAAAAAGCTCATTTAGGACCTGCACTTACGAAGGGGGTAGGCAGCTGTATATCAGGGAGTAAACCTTCTGAGAATAAAAACAGCTGGAGCTTGTTAAGGTAATTACACAGGGAAAGGATAATGTACTGGGAACTCCTCAGAAGAATCGGATTTGTGGTGAGGGCAGAGAGATAAAAGCTCATTTAGGAACGACATGAACATGCTGCGTAGGTAGCTGTTTATCAGTAAATATCTCCACTGAGATTAAGAAAAGCAGAAGCTTAATAAATTAAGTAATTCCTGGTATGGTTAGTGTACTGGTAACTGCACAAAAGAATCTGGATTGTGGTGAGGGAACAGAGAAAAAAGCTCATTTAGGATCTGCACTTACGAAGGGGGTATTCAGCTGTATTTCAGGGAGTAAACCTTCTGAGAATAAAAACAGCTGGAGCTTGTTAAGGTAATTACACAGGGGAAAGGATAATGTACTGGGAACTCTTCAGAAGAATCTGATTTGTGGTGAGGGCAGAGAGATAAAAGCTCATTTAGGAACGACATGAACATGCTGCGTAGGTAGCTGTTTATCAGTAAATATCTCCACTGAGATTAAGAAAAGCAGTAGCTTAATAAATTAAGTACTTCCTGGTATGGTTACTGTACTGGTAACTCCCCAAACGAATCTGGATTGTGGTGAGGGAACAGAGAAAAAAGCTCATTTAGGACCTGCACTTACGAAGGGGGGTAGGCAGCTGCATATCAGGGAGTAAACCTTCTGAGAATAAAAACAGCTGGAGCTTGTTAAGGTAATTACACAGGGGAAAGGATAATGTACTGGGAACTCCTCAGAAGAATCTGATTTGTGGTGAGGGCAGAGAGATAAAAGCTCATTTAGGAACGACATGAACATGCTGCGTAGGTAGCTGTTTATCAGTAAATATCTCCACTGAGATTTAAGAGAAGCAGTAGCTTAATAAATTAAGTACTTCCTGGTATGGTGACTGTACTGGTAACTCCCCAAAAGAATCTGGATTGTGGTGAGGGAACAGAGAAAAAAGCTCATTTAGGACCTGCACTTACGAAGGGGGTAGGCAGCTGTATATCATGGAGTAAACCTTCTGAGAATAAAAACAGCTGGAGCTGTTTAAGGTAATTACTCAGGGGAAAGGATAATGTACTGGGAACTCCTCAGAAGATCTGATTTGTGGTGAGGGCAGAGAGATAAAAGCTCATTTAGGAACGACATTAACATGCAGCATAGGTAGCTGTTTATCAGTAAACATCTCCACTGAGATTAAGAAAAGCAGTAGCTTAATAAATTAAGTACTTCCTGGTATGGTTACTGTACTGGTAACTCCCCAAAAGAATCTGGATTGTGGTGAGGGAACAGAGAAAAAAGCTCATTTAGGACCTGCACTTACGAAGGGGGTAGGGCAGCTGTATATCAGGGAGTAAACCTTCTGAGAATAAAAACAGCTGGAGCTTGTTAAGGTAATTACAGAGGAGAAAGGATAATGTACTGGAAACTCCTCAGAAAAATCTGATTTGTGGTGAGGGCAGAGAGATAAAAGCTCATTTAGGAACGACATGAACATGCTGCGTAGGTAGCTGTTTATCAGTAAATATCTCCACTGAGATTAAGAAAAGCAGTAGCTTAATAAATTAAGTACTTCCTGGTATGGTTACTGTACTGGTAACTCCCAAAAGAATCTGGATTGTGGTGAGGGGAACAGAGAAAAAAGCTCATTTAGGACCTGCACTTACGAAGGGGGTAGGCGGCTGTATATCAGGGAGGAAACCTTCTGAGAATAAAAACAGCTGGAGCTTGTTAAGGTAATTACACAGGGGAAAGGATAATGTACTGGGAACTCCTCAGAAGAATCTGATTTGTGGTGAGGGCAGAGAGATAAAAGCTCATTTAGGAACGACATGAACATGCTGCGTAGGTAGCTGTTTATCAGTAAATATCTCCACTGAGATTAAGAAAAGCAGTAGCTTAATAAATTAAGTACTTCCTGGTATGGTTACTGTACTGGTAACTCCCCAAAAGATCTGGATTGTGGTGAGGGAACAGAGAAAAAAGCTCATTTAGGGACTGCACTTACGAAGGTGGTAGTCAGCAGTATATCAGGGAGTAAACCTTCTGAGAATAAAAACAGCTGGAGCTTGTTAAGGTAATTACACAGGGGAAAGGATAATGTACTGGGAACTCCTCAGTAGAATCTGATTTGTGGTGAGGGCAGAGAGATAAAAGCTCATTTAGGAACGACATGAACATGCTGCGTAGGTAGCTGTATATCAGTAAATATCTCCACTGAGATTAAGAAAAGCAGTAGCTTAATAAATTAAGTACTTCCTGGTATGGTTACTGTACTGGTAACTCCCCAAAAGAATCTGGATTGTGGTGAGGGAACAGAGAAAAAAGCTCATTTTGGACCTGCACTTACGAAGGGGGTAGGCAGCTGTATATCAGGGAGTAAACCTTCTGAGAATAAAAACAGCTGGAGCTTGTTAAGGTAATTACACAGGGGAAAGGATAATGTACTGGGAACTCCTCAGAAGAATCTGATTTGTGGTGAGGGCAGAGAGATACAAGCTCATTTAGGAACGACATGAACATGCTGCGTAGGTAGCTGTTTATCAGTAAATATCTCCACTGAGATTAAGAAAAGCAGTAGCTTAATAAATTAAGTACTTCCTGGTATGGTTACTGTACTGGTAACTCCCCAAAAGAATCTGGATTGTGGTGAGGGAACAGAGAAAAAAGCTCATTTAGGACCTGCACTTACGAAGGGGGTAGGCGGCTGTATATCAGGGAGGAAACCTTCTGAGAATAAAAACAGCTGGAGCTTGTTAAGGTAATTACACAGGGGAAAGGATAATGTACTGGGAACTCCTCAGAAGAATCTGATTTGTGGTGAGGGCAGAGAGATAAAAGCTCATTTAGGAACGACATGAACATGCTGCGTAGGTAGCTGTTTATCAGTAAATATCTCCACTGAGATTAAGAAAAGCAGTAGCTTAATAAATTAAGTACTTCCTGGTATGGTTACTGTACTGGTAACTCCCCAAAAGAATCTGGATTGTGGTGAGGGAACAGAGAAAAAAGCTCATTTAGGACCTGCACTTACGAAGGGGGTAGGCAGGTCTATATCAGGGAGTAAACCTTCTGAGAATGAAAACAGCTGGGGTTTGTTACGGTAATTACACAGGGGAAAGGATAATGTACTGGGAACTCCTCAGAAGAATCTGATTTGTGGTCAGGGCAGAGAGGTAAAAGCTCATTTAGGAACGACATGAACATGCTGCGTAGGTAGCTGTTTATCAGTAAATATCTCCACTGAGATTAAGAAAAGCAGTAGCTTAATAAATTAAGTACTTCCTGGTATGGTTACTGTACTGGTAACTCCCCAAAAGAATCTGGATTGTGGTGAGGGAACAGAGAAAAAAGCTCATTTAGGACCTGCACTTACGAAGGGGGTAGGCAGCTGTATATCAGGGAGTAAACATTCTGAGAATAAAAACAGCTGGAGCTTGTTAAGGTAATTACACAGGGGAAAGGATAATGTACTGGGAACTCCTCAGAAGAATCTGATTTGTGGTGAGGGCAGAGAGATACAAGCTCATTTAGGAACGACATGAACATGCTGCGTAGGTAGCTGTTTATCAGTAAATATCTCCACTGAGATTAAGAAAAGCAGTAGCTTAATAAATTAAGTACTTCCTGGTATGGTTACTGTACTGGTAACTCCCCAAAAGATCTGGATTGTGGTGAGGGAACAGAGAAAAAAGCTCATTTAGGACTCGCACTTACGAAGGGGGTAGGCGGCTGTATATCAGGGAGGAAACCTTCTGAGAATAAAAACAGCTGGAGCTTGTTAAGGTAATTACACAGGGGAAAGGATAATGTACTGGGAACTCCTCAGAAGAATCTGATTTGTGGTGAGGGCAGAGAGATAAAAGCTCATTTAGGAACGACATGAACATGCTGCGTAGGTAGCTGTTTATCAGTAAATATCTCCACTGAGAGTAAGGAAAAGCAGTAGCTTAATAAATTAAGTACTTCCTGGTATGGTTACTGTACTGGTACTCCCCAAAAGAATCTGGATTGTGGTGAGGGAACAGAGAAAAATGCTCATTTAGGACCTGCACTTACGAAGGGGGTAGGCAGCTGTATATCAGGGAGTAAACCTTCTGAGAATAAAACACCTGGAGTTTGTTAAGGTAATTACACAGGGGAAAGGATAATGTACTGGGAACTCCTCAGAAGAATCTGATTTGTGGTGAGGGCAGAGAGATAAAAGCTCATTTAGGAACGACATGAACATGCTGCGTAGGTAGCTATTTATCAGTAAATATCTCCACTGAGATTAAGAAAAGCAGTAGCTTAATAAATTAAGTACTTCCTGGTATGGTTACTGTACTGGTAACTCCCCAAAAGAATCTGGATTGTGGTGAGGGAACAGAGAAAAAAGCTCATTTAGGACCTGCACTTACGAAGGGGGTAGGCAGCTGTATATCAGGAGTAAACCTTCTGAGAATAAAAACAGCTGGAGCTTGTTAAGGTAATTACACAGGGGAAAGGATAATGTACTGGGAACTCCTCAGAAGAATCTGATTTGTGGTGAGGGCAGAGAGATAAAAGCTCATTTAGGAACGACATGAACATGCTGCGTAGGTAGCTGTTTATCAGTAAATATCTCTACTGAGAGTAAGAAAAGCAGTAGCTTAATAAATTAAGTACTTCCTGGTATGGTTACTTTACTGGTAACTCCCCAAAAGAATCTGGATTGTGGTGAGGGAACAGAGAAAAAAGCTCATTTAGGACCTGCACTTACGAAGGGGGTAGGCAGCTGTATATCAGGGAGTAAACCTTCTGAGAATAAAAACACCTGGAATTTGTTAAGGTAATTACACAGGGGAGAGGATAATGTACTGGGAACTCCTCAGAAGAATCTGATTTGTGGTGAGGGCAGAGAGATAAAAGCTCATTTAGGAACGAAATGAACATGCTGCGTAGGTAGCTGTTTATCAGTAAATATGTCCACTGAGATTAAGAAAAGCAGTAGCTTAATAAATTAAGTACTTCCTGGTATGGTTACTGTACTGGTAACTCCCCAAAAGAATCTGGATTGTGGTGAGGGAACAGAGAAAAAAGCTCATTTAGGACCTGCACTTACGAAGGGGGTAGGCAGGTCTATATCAGGGAGTAAACCTTCTGAGAATAAAAACAGCTGGAGTTTGTTACGGTAATTACACAGGGGAAAGGATAATGTACTGGGAACTCCTCAGAAGAATCTGATTTGTGGTGAGGGCAGAGAGGTAAAAGCTCATTTAGGAACGACATGAACATGCTGCGTAGGTAGCTGTTTATCAGTAAATATCTCCACTGAGATTAAGAAAAGCAGTAGCTTAATAAATTAAGTACTTCCTGGTATGGTTACTGTACTGGTAACTCCCCAAAAGAATCTGGATTGTGGTGAGGGA